>NC_082681.1:8132314-8435648 GCF_025265405.1 Mesoplodon densirostris | reverse complement strand
ACACAAATGAACTAATTTATGAAACAGACACAGACTCATAGACATAGAAAACAGATTTGTAGTTGCTGAAGGGGAGGGAGAGTGGGGGAGGGATGGATTGGGAGTTTGGGATTAGCAGATGGAAACTATTATACTGTATATAGAATGGATAACAAGCTCCTACTGTATAGCACATGGAACTATATTCAGTATCCTGTGATAGACCATAATGGAAAAGAATATGAAAAAGAATACATATATGTATAACTGAATCAGTTCGCTATACAGCAGAAATTGACAAAATATTGTAAATTAACTATACTTCACTAAAATAAATTTTCAAAAAAGTGTAAGAAGGAAACAAGCCAAACTCTCTAAACGTTTTTTTTTTTTTTGTAAATACAATGAATTCAATAACCCAATGACAGCTGAGGTAGGAGAATTCTTTACTATTAGCAATTACAATATCCTCGCAGGGTTTAAGCCTTAAAAATCCCTGCCTTTAGCCATGATACATGAACTGAGACAGGAAGAAGGAATAATTGAAGGGCTTTGGGGAGATTTACATGACCAGCACCTGTGGTAAACTGTCCCATGGATTATCAGGCTCAGTGAGTTTTACATTATATGAAATTTTAAATCCCACTGCTGAAGTTTATAGACATTTTTGTCTTCTGTTTTTGAAGGAATTGGGAATAAGTCATCTAAAACTTATATGATAATCCTCACCCTGAAAACCTTACACAACTTTAGTAAAGCAAATGAGCAAAGCAAAGTGCTTTGTAACTTTCTGTAGCTACAGACGGAACAGTCAGTCATCATATTCCAAGAAAACAGTAAATGATCTGATACCATTTCTTAGAAAGCCAAAAACTTATTTTATCAACTATCTATTTTAAAACAATTACGGCTTGATTGAATAGTACCCTCATTTTGTTTGCTCAGAAATAAAGAGATGGATTGCTTGGACTGATTCCTGGCAAGTTTGAAGTCATCTTAGTATAAAGAGAGGCTGACTGAGTCAAATATTTGTCCTAACTCTTGGCCATGTGGCTAAGACAAGACACGCCCTGCTTTTCAGGTAGTTGTGCATGACATCAGCCATCTCTGAGCTCTCTGGTCACATTCCCAAGATTAAGTTCTGAAATTGAGAGTCTTTTAAAGGTTTACACTCAGCAGCAAGATAATCCTTATGGAAGAGTACACATGAATTAATCTTCACAAAAAATGAGAGGTCACATTTTTCAACACTTTTTGAAGCCATTTCCCTCAGCTGTTGATTGGCTTTTTGAATTGTGGCTTTGGCATCGAAATAAAAATTTATAAGTTCCATAAATTAAATTGATTTAGAATACCTGTCATACTGGAAATAGTAAGAAAGTAAGGCTGTCAGTTGAGAGAGAATTACTTTTTAACCCTTAATATAGCTAAGCTTAGTTGCATTGTGAACTCTGAAGCCATATGGATAACATTTTCATTCTTGATTACATTAAAATCCATTGATCTATCCTGAATGTTGAGTGGGTCTTTTTTGCATATGTGATTTCTAACATCCTGCATGGGTCATCTGGAAAATGTTCATAGAGTTATGTAGATCCTCCAAATATTGACATATTTCATTATATGGCATCAAAAATCATATTCCTTAATATTACCACCAGTCTGATCAGAAAAGACTTCATGTATTGGGAAGCTTACAGCGACAGACACACATTTTCCAAAATTATATACTTTAACATTTTGAAAGACTGAATTTTACTATTGGGAACAAACACTGTCAGTTAATTTCCTTGATGTTATAAGCTCATTTATATCATTTTTGATAAAATGCTTGTCAAATACTGGAGTCTGAATAACCATGGTTTGTCTGTCAGTCGTTCTTTCTAGAAACAATAAAATTCCATAAAAGAAAGCAGCCAGTTTGACTCTCAGTCACACAAGTCCTTTCTGTTAAAAGACAACCATGAGCCAGTGGAGTCAAGATGGCAGACTAGGAAGATATGGAACTTGCACTTCCACACAACTAGGGCGCCTACCAGGCACTGGTGGGAGACCATGGACACCTAAGGGGACGTGAGGAACGCCCAGAGACTGGGTAGGATGTGGGGCGTGAGGGGAGTGCAGGGGGAGGAGAAATGGAGGCAGGATGGGACTGGTGCACATGCTGGGGGAGGGGAAGGGATCCCACGCCCCAAGGGGGAAATTGGGGGACCACGGGGAGGGCAGAGGATCAAAAGGGAGCGTGGCCAGGTTTCCCCTGCCCACTTGGGCCCATGGGAGCCTGCTGAGATATGAGGCCTGATCCTCTGCCCACCGAAGCCCCCTCCACCTGTGCGGGTCCTGAGGGAATGGGAGGGAGGGAAGGGGGAGCAGAAGTAAAGGCTGGACCTCCTGGACCAGCATCCCTGAGGGGCGGCTTTGGGAAGGGAGGACTTCTTACACCCAGCAGGACACACCCACGGTTAGGGGTCCAGTGGGGACAGGGGAGACCCTCGGGGAGATGGTGGGGGAGGGGTGCAAAGGAACAGAAGGGAACACGGCCAGTGCTTTCCCTGTCCACCTAGGCACCAGGGAGCCTGTTGGGCTCCTGGGACTGATCCTCTGCCCTCGGAGCCTCCCTCCTGCCATGTAGAGCCTAAACCCTGCCCCTACACCCCCATAAGGGCCCTAACTCTACACTTGGAGAACCCCTCTGAGACCCTCTCCAACATGCTGGGCCTAAACCGAACCCACACACCCTCACTCAGGGCCTAACCTCCAAAATCCGGAACTCCACACTCTGGAGGACCCCCACTGGATGTGCTGAGTCTCCACTTCCACACAGGTCCTAAGCAGAGACACCGCCCCATGCTTGAAGGTGGCCCCACCCACAACGCCTTTTCCAGCTGTGTGGATTCTGACCCTAGGCCCTGCTCCATGCTCAAAACCCCCCACCTAGGCCCCACCTCACCCTAAATCCCGCCCTGCATAAGTTCCACCCCTGCCTAAACTCCACCCCTCATAGCCATGGCCTTTTTTTTTTTCTTTTTTCTTCTTTTCAGTTTGGGTTCTGTTTTACCTTGCTGTTGTTGATTCATTTATATTTTTATTTTTTCTAATAAATCTTTTATTTTTCTAATTTTATTTTATTCTTTATACTTTGTTATTTTTCTGCACTTTTTGGCTTGTTCCTCCCCCTTCTTTTTCTGTTGTGGTTTTGTTTTACCTTGTCATGTTGTTTCAATTATATTTTTATTTTTCCTAATATATTTTTTATCTTTTCAATTTTATTTTATTTTTTATTCCTTGTTACTGTACTGCTCCTTATTTTCTTTCTTTTTGGTTTTCCACCACACCACATGGCTTGTGGGATCTTGGTTCCCAGGCTGGAGGTAGGATCCAAGCTCCTGTGGTGGGAGTGCCGAGTGCAACAACTGGACTAACAGAGAACCTCAGACCCCAGGGAATATTAACTGGAGTGAAGCCTCCTGGAGGTCCTCCTCTCGGCACCAAGACCTGGCTCTACCCAACTGCCTGCACACTGCAGTGCTGGAGGCCTCAAGCCAAACAACCAGTAAGATAGGAATACAGCCCCACCCATCAAAAAAAAAAAAACTGAAATGACAAAAAATGTTACACACAAAGGAGCAAGGTAAAAAACCTACAAGACCAAATAAATGAAGACAAAATAGGCAACATACCTGAAAAAGAATTCAGAGTAATGATAGTAAAGATGATCCAAAATCTTGGAAACAGAATGGAGAAAATAAAAGAAACATTTAACAAGGATCTAGAAGAACTAAAGAGGTAACAAACAGTGATGAACAACAAAACAACTGAAATTAGAAATACTCTAGAAGGAATCAATAGCAGAATAACTGAGGCAGAAGAACAGATAAGTGAGCTGGAAGATAAAATGGTGGAAATAAGTGCCGGGGAGAAGAATAAAGAAAAAAGAATGAAAAGAATTGAGGAATGTCTCAGAGACCTCTGGGACAATATTAAATGTACCAACATTTGAATTATAGGAGTCCCAGAAGAAGAAGAGAAAAAGAAAGGGTCTGAGAAAATATTTGAAGAGGTTATAGTCAAAAACTTCCCTAACATGGGAAAGGAAATATTCAATCAAGTCCAGGAAGCACATAGAGTCCCATACAGGATAAACCAAAAGAAAAACACACTGAGTCACATATTAATCAAAATATAAAAATTAAATACAAAGAAAAAATATTAAAAGCAGCAAGGGAAAAGCATCAAATAACATACAAGGGAATCCCCATAAGGTTAACAGCTGATCTTTCAGCAGAAACTCTGCAAGCCAGAAGGGAGTGGAAGGGCATATTTAAAGTGATGAAAGGGAAAAACCTACAACCAAGATAACTCTACCTGGCAAGGATCTCATTCAGATTTGACAGAGAAATCAAAAGCTTTACACAAAAGCAAAAGCTAAGAGAATTCAGCATCACCAAACCAGCTTTACAACAAATGCTTAAGGAACTTCTCTAAGCAGGAAACACAAGAGAAGAAAAAGACCCACAAAAACAAACCCAAACCAATTAAGAAAATGGTAACAAGAACATATATATTGATAATCACTTTGAATGTAAATGCATTAAATGCTCCAGCCAAAAGATACAGACTGGCTGAATGGATACAAAAACAACACCCTGATATATGCTGTCTACAAGAAACCCACTTCAGACCTAGGGACAAATACAGACTGAAAGTGAGGGGATGGAAAAAGATATTCTATGCAAATGGAAATCACAAGAAAGCTGGAGTAGCAATACTCATATCAGGTAAAATAGACTTTAAAATAAAGACTGTTACAAGAGATAAGGAAGGACATTACATGATGATCAAGGGATCAATCCAAGAAGAAAACATAACAATTGTAAATATTTATGCACCCAACATAGGAGCACCTCAATACATAAGGCAAACGCTAACAAGCATAAAAGGAGAAACAGACAGTAACACAATAATAGTGGGGGACTTTAACACCCCACTTACACCAACAGACAGAAAATAAATAAGAAACACAAGCTTTAAATGACAAAATAGATCAGACAGATTTAACTGATATTTTTAGGACATTCCACCTGAAAGCAGAAGAATACACTTTCTTCTCAAGTGCACATGGAACGTTCTCCAGAATAGATCACATCTTGGGTCACAAATAAAGCCTTGGAAAATTTAAGAAAATTGAAATTGTATCAAGCACCTTTTCTGACCACAACTCTATGAGATTAGAAATGAATTACAGGAAAAAACAGTAAAAAACACAAATACATGGAGGCTAAAGAGTGTGCTGCTAAATAACCAAGGGATGACTGAAGAAATCAAAGAAGAAATTTAAAAATAGCTAGAAACAAATGACAATGAAAACAAAACAATCTAAAACCTATGGGACACAGGAAAAGCAGTTCTAAGAGAGAAGTTCATAGCAATTCAAGCTCACCTCAAGAAACAAGAAACATCTCAAATAAACCACCTAACCTTACACCTAAAGCAATTAGAAAAAGAACAAAGAAAACCCAAAGTTAGCAGAAGGAAAGAAATCATAAAGACCCCATGAGAAATAAATGAAAAACAAATGAAGGAAACAATAGCAAAGATCAATAAAACTACAAGCTGGTTCTTTGAGAAGATAAACAAAATTGATAAACCATTATAGCCAGACTCATCATTCTCAATGGTGAAAAACTGAAAGCATTTCCTCTAAAATCAGGAACAAGACAAGGATGTCCACTCTCACTACTCTTATTCAACATAGTATTGGAAGTGCTAGACAGAGCAATCAGAGAAGAAAAAGAAATAAAAGGAATGCAAATAGGAAAGGAAGAAATAAAACTGTCACTGTTTGAGGATGACATGATACTATACATAGAGAATCCTAAAGATGCCACTAGAAAACTACTAGAACTAATCAATGAATTTGGTAAAGTTGCAGGATACAAAATAAATGCACAGAAATCTCTTGCATTCTTATACACTAACAACAAAAGATCAGAAAGAGAAATTAAGGAAACAATCCCATTTACCATTGCAACAAAAAGAATAAAATACCTAGGAATAAACCTACCTAAGGAGGCAAAACACCTGTATTCAGAAAACTGTAAAACACTGATGAAAGAAATCAAAGATAACATAAACAGATGGAGAGATATGCCATGCTCTTGGATTGGAAGAATCAATATTTTGAAAATGACTACACTACCCAAAGCAATCTACAGGTTCAATGCAATACCTATCAAATTACCAATGGCATTTTTTACAGAACTAGAGCAAGATATTTTACAATTTGTATGGGAACACAAAAGACCCCGAATAACCAAAACAATCTTGAGGGAAAAAAACGGAGCTGCAGGAATCAGATTACAATGCCATGTGCCTCCTTCCAAAAATTCAATTGGAGACATATGTTATAGCATTTGAATGCTAGAATATTGTATTCTCTTTAGTAAACTTTGTTACTTCAGACTGTTGCAATCATTATATTGCACACTTTCTATACTCTAATATTTGCCACTGTGAGGGCACACTGCAGAGTCCTACTGCCTGTATTGTTCTAAATGCAGCTCGGAACACATCCCTTCCTTGTACAAAAAGTTCTCTTAGCTCAACTTGCTAGAAATTCCCTCACTCATCTTCTCTGTCCCATGAAATGAAAGCTCATTCTTCAAGGCCAAATATTTGCATTGCTTGAAACACAGCAGTGCTTAATCAGTGGTAATGATCTGGAAATACCCAAGTTAAAATACATTTTCTTCCTGAAATCCTCCATGATGACCCGGTCTGTAAGTTATACAGTTGAAAAATATATTGAAAAGCTAATCTATGAAACACATTGTTCTAGCAACTCATAGAGCAATTAACAATATATGTAATGATCCTGCTCTCAGAAAACTTATATTCTGCTGCAGATACAGTTAACCAAAAAATAAATACATAATATTGGGTTGGCCAAAAAGTTCGTTCAGATTTTCCCATAACAGCTTACAAAAACCCAAACGAACTTTTGGGCCAATCCAATATGGGGTTGGTAGCGATGAGACCTACACAGAAAAATAAACAAGTGACTGAGGGTTAGAGGTGTGAGCTCATTTTGATGGAGGTGATGAGAAGGGCTTGTCTGAGGAGATAATACATGAGCAGAGAACCAAATAACTAAGAAGTGGCTGGCCATGTAGAAATTCAGACATGCAATTATGGTGGCTTAGACTAAGACTAGAGATAAGAGTACATAGATTTAAGATAATTTATCATTTTCATCAGAACATCTATAGCACTTTGGTTTTACACCTACTGCCACATAATGCTTGATATATTATATACAAATCTGGATTGCAAGTTACTTGAAAGCAAAGATTGTATCTTTGTATTCCCAGTGCCAAGAATGGTGCCTGGTACAGAGTAGGCACTTGGTACATGTTTACTGACGGAATCTAACTTCCTCTACTTTCTTGCCTGCCTGTAGGGATCTGTGACAGCTGCATGATACCTCCTGTATAGGCTGAATCTATTCTGAGCCTCTTGCAATCTCCCCTCAGTAGCCTAGGCAGGCTTACAAGACACCTTTATAATAAATGAGCTTACAAAGCCATTCTATTAATCACTTACAATCGTCAGTTCCAAATTAAGTGCATGTGGAAAAATTAGATCCTCAAATAATTGTTATGTGCAATCGGCTGCTTTAACTCCCTAAATAAGGTTTAAGTGGTCAGTTGCTCCAGAAAATAGCCCAAAAAGCCAACAGTTGGCTAATTTCATGTGTAATGAACTGTGTCTATTATTTCACCACCTGCAGCTAATTGTCTATAGATAATTATACCTTAACAATGGAAAACTGCCCTTGGAAGTTGAGCTTAACTTGGTGTCCAATATACTATATCTAATATATCTCTTATTATAACCAAGAAAAAAAGAATCAGGTGAGGAGCAATTATAGAGAAATGAAGTTTGTCTCCTCAAGTGCTAGGGTCTTTTTAATGACATTGGTGTTCCACCGAGTTCATTTGCATAAATGCATATTTGTGTTTATCTAAAGTCTCCACCTAAAAAGCAGAAGCCACTGGTCATCCCTCAGCATTTCTACCACCATCACTCACTCACATGACCTGAAGATATATCCATATGATCATGTAGAGGACTTCATACTTCATATTCACAAAATATAGCCAACTTACATACTGGGCTAGTTTTCACTAAATCACTATTCAAACCAACCAGCTGGGATTAAACATTCTCACGTCAAAAGAGTCTGTTTTTCAAAAAATTTCACAATTTGTATGGAAACACAAAAGACCCTGAATAGCCAAAGCAACCTTGAGAATGAAAAATGGAGCTGGAGGAATCAGACTCCCTGGCTTCAGACTATACTACAAAGCTGCAGTAATCAAGACAGTATGGTACTGGCACAAAAACAGAAATATAGATCTATGGAACAGGATAGAAAGCCCATAGATAAACCCACGCACATATGGTCACCTTATCTTTGATAAAGGAGGCAGGAATGTACAGTGGAGAAAGGACAGCCTCTTCAATAAGTGGTGCTGGGAAAACTGGACAGGTACAAGTAAAAGTATGAGATTAGAACACTCCCTAACACCATACACAAAAATAAACTCAAAATGCATTAAAGACCTAAATCTAAGGCTAGAAACTATCAAACTCACAGAGGAAAACATAGGCAGAACACTCTGACAGAAATCACAGCAAGATCCTTTTTGAACCACGTCCTAGAGAAATGGAAATAAAAACAAAGATAAACAAATGGGACCAAATGAAACTACAAAGCTTTTGCACAGCAAAGGAAACCATAAACAAAACCAAAAGACAACCTTCAGAATGGGAGAAAATATTTGCAAATGAAGCAACTGACAAAGGATTAATCTCCAAAATTTATAAGCAGCTCATGCAGCTCAGTATGAAAAAAACAAACAACCTAATCCAAAAATGGGCAGAAGACCTAAATAGACATTTCTCCAAAGAAGATATACAGATTGCCAACAAACACATGAAAGAATGCTCAACATCACTAACCATCAGAGAAATGCAAATCAAAACTACAATGAGGTATCACCTCATACCAGTCGGAATGGCCATCATCCAAAAATCTACAAACAATAAATGCTGGAGAGGGTGTGGAGAAAAGGGAACCCTCATACACTGCTGGTGGGAATGTAAATTGATACAGCCACTATGGAGAATAGTATGGAGGTTCCTTAAAAAACTAAAAATAGAACTACCATACAACCCAGCAATCCCACTACTGGGCATATACCCTGACAAAACCATAATTCAAAAAGAGTCATGTACCACAATGTTCATTGCAGCTCTATTTACAATAGCCAGGACATGGAAGCAACTTAAGTGTCCATCAACAGATGAATGGATAAAGAAGATGTGGCACATATATACAATGGAATATTAATCAGCCATTAAAAGAAATGAAATTGAGTTATGTGTAGTGAGGTGGATGGACCTAGAGTCTGACATACAGAGTGAAGTAAGTCAGAAAGAGAAAAACAAATAGCGTATGCTAACACATATATATGGAATCTAAAAAAAAATTGTTATGAAGAACCTAGGGACAGGACAGAATAATGATGCAGTTGTAGAGAATGGACTTGAGGACATGAGGTGGGGGGAATGGTAAGCTGGGATGAAGTGAGAGAGTGACATGGACATATATACAGTACCAAATGTAAAACAGACAGCTAGTGGGAAGCAGCCACATAGCACAGGGAGATCAGCTCAGGGTTTTGTGAGCACCTAGAGGGGTGAGAGGGAGGTGGGAGGGAGACACAAGAGGGAGGAGATATAGGGATATATGTATATGTATAGCTGATTCACTTTGTTATAAAGCAGAAAATAACACACCATTGTGAAGCCATTATACTCCAATAAAGATGTATTAAAAAAAAGTCTTTTTAGTAGATATTTGAGGAGCAAAGTAAAGAGGTATGTGGGACTCAAGCCTTTGACTTTGTATATTATTTGATAAAGTATTTCTAACAAATTTCAGGGGACACACACACCCACTCCACACACACTAACTCTAAAATGTTGGTCAAACAACAAACTAACTGATAAATATTCCTAAAGAAGTCTATGTTAATTACATACACCACCATTGAGGTCTGTGACTTTTGCATGATATAGCACTGCCAACGTGAAATTCAATGCCAAAAGAAGGTCATTTGAAAATGAATGGTTTTCAACAGGTTCATCTTTCAAAAGAGATGCCTCTTTTCACTGCTTATATAATGGGAGAGAAAAAAATTCCACAACCCTAAAATTGTTCATATCAACATCTTAGAAGATCTTTGTAAATAAGCAGTGCCTAGTTAAAGTTATTGATATTCATTATTAAAACAATAAAAAGGGCTAATCAATTAATTCACCCTGTGGTTAAGTGGGGAAAAAATCAACAGATGGTGTGAGAAATCTGATCGAGATCGAGCTCTATCAGTAATGCTACTCAGTAACATCGTTATTTGGGGCAAAGTATTTAACCTCTCTGAACCACATCTGTGAAATGAGAACAATATTGACAATTTACCAGAGCATTTGTGATAATTAAGTGAGATAATATTGTATACTTAAGTGCTTTATGAAATGTGACACCCTGTAGCATTGTAAGATACTGTGTAATGGTGTAATAGAAATAACACTAAATATAGAATGAGAAGATGTGTTTGAGTCCTAACACTGCCACTAACTGGGCAAGTTCTCTTGATGAATGTAGACAAATGAGTGCATAAATGAATGAATGGACTGCATCAGCCTTATTCTTTGAGTCACGTGGCACTAGGCATTTTAACAGGCGCTGTTGATATAGAGGTGTATCTTTCCCACAGAGAGCTGATACTTTACGAAGGAAGACTCACAAAAAAGCAGATGGCTTTTTATACAGCAATAGATAACTGGAACATTATGGAACCCATTCATGGGCATCAAACATTGAATCTAGCTTCACTTGACATTTTGATGTTAAGCATATCGCTTGATACTAAGTGTATACTAATCATCTATGCACCAGGCAATTTAAAAATTACATAATTCCCACACAGCAGATAAGTAATGGATTCTAAAAGAAAAGGATCTACAGGTTATTATCAAGTTTCCCTGAGTTAAATTAATAAATATAAATGGGATCTTGTAGAGTTGTAACAATTATTAATACTGAAGAACAAAAGGAAAAATAATTAACCAAATCATATCTCACTACAGATTCATGAGCCAGTTCAACACAGCTCCTCCAATTACATGTGAAGTCCTTTTCAACATAAGCCTCAAACAAAACTTGTCTTTATAATCACTGTATTTCTTTCTTTTTGGATTCATTAATATTAATTAATGTTAGCTCATTTAGGTTATTAATCAATTAATATATTACTACTTTACCTACCCATTGATAATTTCCTGTTTTTTAACACTTACTCCTGTTTCTCCAGAATAAGAAAGGAATAACTTTGTGTAAAGTAACCTACAGTCTTTGAAAATTATAATTAATTTCAAAAGAAGAGAAGCCTGCTTTGTTCTAAATCCCAGATGACTTTTTTCAGGTAATTAAAAGCCAAGAGAACAGAATTTGAATGCACTCAAAATGTGAGAAAAAAAACTATGGTTGTTATACCTATGAATGGCAAGCTTGGATATATCATTTCCTCTGATTCTCATAGCATTATTAACAAAATGGAGAGATCGGAAATTTATCTGCTACTTTAACTAAAGGTAATGCCTATAAGGGAATTGATAAAAAATAAAGCAGTGAGGATTACTCTGAAAAAAGATCAACACTCCCATGAGATATTCAGTGTTAACTGGAATCTGACAAATTTTAACTGAGAGCACATGAATGGGGCTGGGAAGCTCCAAAGCATTCAAGAAGGAAGGTTTTCTAATTGCAGTGGGCAAATTTTGCAACCTCATAAGTGAGTTTCTCTCAATTTGATATCCAAAGTTTGAGTCAAAAGTGAAGCAGTGCAATGCAGGCTTTGTTAAGAAACATAATGGTCAGTCAACTATGAGATATTTTTCCAACTCCTATATGACCTGAAAGCAAGAAAATGAGTCCATCTTTGAACATCATATGCCTCAGGTTTATCATCTCTAATCATTTCTGCTCACCAGTCAGAAGTAAAGATGCTCCCATTCATCCTAGTCCCTATTCACAGCAATTGCCCTATATTGAAGGCTGCTAAGAAGATTTTAGGAAATGTATCTACTTCAAAACTATGCTTTGGGTACTTCTCTGGTGGTCCAGTGGTTGAGACTTCACCTTCCAATGCAGGGGGTGCAGGTTCGATCCCTTTTCAGGGAGCTAAGATCTCACATGCCTCAGGGCCAAAAAACCCAAAACATAAAACAGAAGCAATATTGTAACAAATTCAATAAAGACTTTAAAAATGGTCCACATCAAAAAAAAAAATTAAAAAAACAACTATGCTTTGCACATAGTCTGCAAATTTGTCCCGATTCTTGCTCTTTTGTTTAAAATTTATTCTACTGAAGTATAGTTGATTTACAATGTCATGTTAATTTCTACTGTACAGCAAAGAGATTCAGTTATACATATATATATGTATATGTATATGTGTGTGTGTGTATATATATATATATATATATATATATATATATATAATCTTTTTCATATTCTTTTCCATTATGTTTTATCCCAGGATATTGAATATAGTTCCCTGTGCTAGACAGTAGGACCTTGGTGTTTATCTCTTTTCTATATACCAGTTTGAGCAATGCTTGCTCTCTTTAAGGGGTGCTACTTCTATGGATGACAGAGCACAGACCAGGTTAGGTTGGACTCCAAGTCCCAGGGGCACCCAGAGTCACTGCCTTTTATCTGCTTCACTATCTGTCAACTGGTTTGTGCTTCTATCTTTGAATATTCAATGTGGTGTGAAAATAGAGCAGTGTTCTCTAACTCTCCAGAAGATTTAAACAGTAGTCTATATTATTCATAAAGTGAGCAATGTGCTTCACCAAACATACTTGACTCTTGTTCACCCCTTTCTTTCCTTGTTTTTAAAATTGTCTCTGTTTCATATATCAAACATTTATATATGCCTGTCATGGGCCAGGCACTATCATGTATTTTATTAGTATTAACTTGTTTAAACCCAATAACGATTCTGAGGAACTACTGTTACTAGCCCTACCCTACAACAAGGAAACTGATGCACAAAGAGGTCAAACACCCTGCCCAAGGTCAACAGTAAGCAGGGCTCAAATTCAATCAGCCTGGCTCCAGAAACTGTATTTTAATCAACATGCATCCTATCAGAGAGCCAAATAGGAAGCTAGAAACACAAAAGAGGGATGCAAGGGTTGTTTATTTTACTGTTCTCATGTGGAAGGGATTATGAAGTGATATTAGATTAAGCATGACTTTCTGAGATGAATAATAAATATTTTCCTCATCTCTGGAATTATAAATTATTAGTTTAAGAAAATGTGGGGTGTGTGGGGAGTACAAGCTGATTCAAAACTTCTAGCAATCCTCCTGTACATATCAACTGCTCATCGGAATTAGTTAATATAGAGTTTCTTTCTGCAGTTCTCCAAATATGTGGTAAGAAGTTATTGATGCTGACAGCAATCCTATTCAGAAGGATATTACACATCCCATAAGAAAAGCAATTAGAATTTTATAAATCCAATTAAATAGAAATATCTTGCTTTTGCATAGTACTCTGTAAGACAAACTTGATCTCACTTTTAGAAAAGGCCCCAAATACTGTCTTCCATCCTCCTCTTAATATTCTTTATGACAAGGAGCTGTCCCTCAAAATCCATTTGGCTGATTTTTCTCAGGCTAAATACCATTTAAAATTAATTTTATCTTTTGTTTATTCCATCAGAGTATATAGTGCATTTTCCAGAATGTGAATGAAGACAAGCAGCTATGATTTTGAAGAGTATTAATACATAAGTATGATTGACTTTTCCTCCTCTTTTTTGTTCCTCTCTTCATAACAAATGAAAAACCTAAAATCTTGCTTTGGAACTGAGAGTAGCAGAATTTGAAAGGACAGAGTTCATTGCTGGACAACAGCTGGAGAGAAACAATATCGAAGAGTGTCAGCTGAAGTATGTTCTGTAATATGCTGATGAATTTTCTGTAAAAGCAAAACAAAACTTTTCTATGCCCCCAAATTTTGGTAAAAATATACATTCTTTGTCCTTTTTGGATATTTACTCTGCATACTGGCATAGAAAAAGTTCTGAGAAATCCTATAATGAAGGCAAATCTAATTGTATTCATCCATTATTCCCTAAGAAGCAATCAACTGAAATTTCTAAAGCTATAACGTGTACTGGGCACTCCACTAGGTGTTAGAAATATAGTTGCATTAAAAAAAGAGAAAAGGGGCTTCCCTAGTGGCGCAGTGGTTGAGAGTCCGCCTGCCAATTCAGGGGACACAGATTCGTGTCCCGGTCCAGGAAGATCCCACATGCCGTGGAGCGGCTGGGCCCGTGGGCCATGGCTGCTGAGCCTGTGCGTCCAGAGCCTGTGCTCCACAACAGGAGAGGCCACAACAGTGAGAGGCCCGCATACAACAACAACAACAACAACAACAACAACCACAAAAAGAGACAGATTTCCTGGAGATGAGAACTTGGTATACAGGGGAATGAATATGAAGTCTCACAGGAACAGTACGTGGACTCCACTACTCAGAAATAGTGTTCTACACAACCATTGCTCCCTGAGGACATCTGATGAATCTCGGCATTAGAAAGCTATAGCAGTAGTCCTAGTAAAATGTAATATGGACTTTAACAAGAGTACTGTTAGTAAAATTGGAAAGGAAGGGCAAATGCAAGTGGCATCAAGTATTGATAGATTCTATAGAAATAACAGATAATCGCCGTGAGAACAGACAGAAGATTTCATCCAGGTTAGAATCTTCCAAACTATGTTCCTAGAAATGTGTTTCTCAGGAAGTATTTCTCTGGACAAATAATTTGGGGATGTTTCAAAGTCTATTTTTGTCTTGGAGATTGACAGTATACATTAGCATTTGCATGAAAGCTCTCCTGTAAAAAAGCCTGCTTATATTTATTTAAACTTTATTTCCTAAATATGTGTTCACATAATACTCCATATTATTTCAGTAAATGCAGCTGAATAGCATTTGCATGGAAAGCTCTCCAATAAAATGCATGCTTATATTTATTTAAACTTTATTTGTCAACTATATGTGTCCATATCCTTTTCTACTATTTCAGCAAACACAGTTGAATGGGGGATAATCCTCAATTGATTTTGCTGTTGAAATAGCCTAGAATTATAGCAGCTTAAAACTAGAAGAGACATAATTATCACCAAGGAAACGATACCTCTTAACTTCCAGGCATCATTTTTTTTTTTTTGGTGGTGGGGGATCAACACAGTACCACTTTTCTGCCATAAAGATAGGGCTTGATGAAATTCCTCAAATAAACATTATACAGTGGAATGAGGAAAATGATAAATGAAAAACATGCATTTGATGCAACAGTTTATTCTTAACTTAATGAATTGTGGAGTGCATCTTACACAGTGCTATCAGGTTTTGAGCCCAAACTCTCTCAGCAAGAGTGTTTTCCAACACAATATAATGGGCAGCAGAGCAGAGGAATTAGAATGCAGAGTGTGAGTAACCAACAGAACTACAAAATAAATGAATCTAATTTTCCCTACATAATGGCAGCATTGCAGGTGTCTGCATAGTAATCTCTATTCTGTTGTTATATTTCATCTCTGCATAAACTTTAAATATGCCTAAATGTGTATCAACACTGAATTGAACAGTGAAAAAACACACAGACTGCATATATATATATATTTTTTTCACAATTTGCATGATAATTCTTATAGAATGGATGAGATATTAGGTATTGAGCAGGTACAACTCAGAAAAGTTATCTTTTGTACAGTAAGTGATATATCTGATATAAAATTTCCAGGAAGTTATACCACTTATAATTAGAGGTTTATGGCTTATAATTTACACTGTATGATAAACACCATTCTATGGAATAATGTATCAGGATATTTATCCAATTTGTGCATATATTACAGCTGTCTCAAAAGTATTTTGTATATACCATCACGGTCCTGCCAATAAACACTTTCTTTAGCTACCTCCATACAAAAGTGGCATCAATTAGAAGTGTTGCAGAAACTCATTTTAAGAGAATGTAGAGCCTAACTTACTCTCATATTTTCTTTATATATCAAGTTTTTGTTTTTTTCCTTTTCATATGAATACAATATACATACATAAAAGTACTCACAACTGTTCAGCTCAAATTATTTTCAAAACTGAACAAACTCATGAAATTATCACCCAGATCAAGAAATAGAACATTACCAACATCCCAGAAGAATTTATTGTGCTCATTCCCACATAGTATTTTCCCCAAGAATAACCACTCTTCTGATCTCCAATACTGTAGAGAACTTTAATCAGTTTTCAGTCTTGATATAAACGGAATCAAAGTATATGTTATTTTGTGTCTGGTATTTCACCCAACTTTATGTCTGTAAGACTTATCCATGTTTTTGCATGCCATTATAGATTGTTCATTCTCATTGTTATATAATATTACAGTATATAGTATTCCATTGTGTGACTACACCACAATTGAATTATCCATTCTACTACTGATTAACTTTTACGAATAGGGATTTTACGAAAATATTTCACAGGCATATTGGGCATATAGCTAGGAATGAGATTCAAAGTCAAGAGGTGTACATAGGTTCAACTATCCTCATTGCAATTCGGTGTGCCTTGAGTCACAAATCAAGTGAACATATATGGGTAGGTCAGCTTCTGAAGTCTTTATTCTCTTCCATTTGTCAGTTTGTCTACCCTTTTACCAATATAATACAATTTTAACTATTATGACTTAATAATTGCTCTTTATATCTACGATACTAAATCCTCCAACTTGGTTCTTCTGCTTCAAAATTGCATTGCCTATATTTGGCCCTTTGAATTTCCATTAAAAATTTAAAGTCAGCTCACCAATTTTCACAAAAATAAACATGTTGGGCTTTTGATTGGGATCTTGTTGAATTTATAGATTATCAATTAAATGATATTTTACAATATTGAGTCTTCCCTTCTATAAATATAGAATACTGTTCATTTTATTTAAGTGATCTATATAATTTTTCTCAACAATGTTTAATAGTTTAATTATAGAAGTCCTTTAACATCTTTTGTTAGAGCTATTCCAAGTTGCTATAAGTCTTCCAAATTTTTTTGTTCCTTCTCAAGACTGTTTAGACTATTCTAGTTCCCTCACAATTCAATTAAAATTTTGGAATCAATTTTCCAATGTCTCTAAAAACCTGCTTGGAATTTTGATTGAAACTGCTATAAATCTATAGGCTAGTCTGAAAAGAATTGAGATATTTGAAATAATGAGACTCATCACCAATGAGAATGATATATCTCTCCATTTTTTTTAACATTTTCTTTAAATTTTATCTAACTTCTCACAATTTAAGGCACACAGATATAAAATCCTCAACAATTTATTAGAAAATCCATTCAACAATGTATAGAAAGGATTACACACCATTATCAAGTGGTATTTATTTAAGGTATGCAAGGCTGGCTCAACACTAGGAAGTCAAGCAATGAAATCTACCACATCAACAGACTAAATTATAAATATTATAACCTCATACAGTCATATAGGTATTTTTCAAAGTCCTTAATTCACCTAATCAACACTCTCTCTACAGCTTTTCATCCTAGGCTTTTAGTATGTCTATGGCTTCCCCCAACTGTAATATTTTGCCCAAGGTGGAAGCTAGTAGTCTGAGACCAATATTGGCAAGCTTGGTTTATTCTGAGGATTGAATGGACAGTCTTGAAATTAAAGAACAAAACTGATGGAACTCAAAATTCCCAATTCCAAAACTTGCTACAAAGCTTCAGTAATCAAAACAGTGTATTAGACATTCCATCCAAAAACAACAGAATACACTTTCTTCTCAAGTGCTCATGGAACATTCTCTAGGACAGATGATATCTTGGGTCACAAATCAAGCCTTGGTAAATTTAAGAAAATTGAAATCGTATCAAGTATCTTTTCCAACCACAACGTTACAAGACTAGATATCAATTACAGAAAAAATCTGTAAAAAATACAAACAAATGGAGGCTAAACAATAAACAACTTAATAACCAAGAGATCACTGAAGAAATCAAAGAGGAAATAAAAAATTACCTAGAAACAAATGACAATGAAAACACGACAACCCAAAACCTATGGGATGCAGCAAAAGCACTTCTAAGATGGAAGTTTATAGCAATACAATCCTACGTCAAGAAACAAGAAACATCTCAAATAAACAACCTAACCTTATACCTAAAGCAAATAGAAAAAGAAGAACAAAAACCCCCAAAGTTAGCAGAAGGAAAGAAATCATAAAGATCAGATCAGAAATAAATGAAAAAGAAATGAAGAAAACAATAGCAAAGATTAGTAAAACTAAAAGCTGGTTCTTTGAGAAGATAAACAAAATTGATAAACCATTAGCCAGACTCATCAGGATAAAAAGGGAGAAGACGCAAATCAATAGAATTAGAAATGAAAAAGGAGAAGTAACAACTGACACTGCAGAAATACAAAGGATCATGAGAGATTACTACAAGCAACTGTGTCAATAAAATGGACAACCTGGAAGAAATGGACAAATTCTTAGAAAAGCACAATCTTAGGAGACTGAACCAGGAAGAAAAAGAAAATATAAACAGACCAATCACAAGCACTGAAATTGATACTGTGATTAAAAATCTTCCAAAAACAAAAGCCAGGACCAGATGGCTTCACAGGTGAATTCTATCAAACATTTAGAGACAAGCTAACACCTATCCTTCTGAAACTCTTCCAAAATACAGCAGAGGTTGGAACACCCCCAAACTCATTCTACGAGACCACCATCGCCCTGATACCAAAACAAGACAAACATGTCTCAAGGGAAGAAAACTACAGGCCAATATCACTGATGAACATAAATGCAAAAATCCTCAACAAAATGCTAGCAAACAGAATCCAACAGCACATTAAAAGGATCATACACTATGATCAAGTGGGATTTATCCCAGGAATGCAAAGATTCCACAGTATACACAGATCAGTCAATGTGATACACCATACTAACAAATTGAAGGAGAAAAACAATATGATAATCTCAATAGATGCAGAAAAAGCTTTTGACAAAATTCAACATCAATTTATGATAAAAACCCTCCAGAAAGTAGGCATAGAGGGAATTTTCCTCAACATAATAAAGGCCATATATGACAAACACAGAGCCAACATCGTCCTCAATGGTGAAAAACTGAAACCATTTCTACTAAGATCAGGAACAAGACAAGGGTGCCCACTCTCAATACTATTATTCAACATGCTTTTGGAAGTTTTAGCCACACCTGGACAGGAAAAATAAATAAAAGGAATCCAAATTGGAAAAGAAGTAAAGCTGTCACTGTTTGCAGATGACATGATACTATACATAGAGAATCCTAAAGACTCTACCAGAAAACTACTAGAGCTAATCAATGAATTTGGTAAAGTTGCAGGATAAAAAATTAATGCACAGAAATCTCTTGCATTCCTATACACTAATGATGGAAAATCTGAAAGAGAAATTAAGGAAACACTCCCATTTACCATTGCAACAAAAAGAATAAAATACCTAGGAATAAACCTACCTAAAGAGACAAAAGACCTGTATGCAGAAAACTATAAGACACTGATGAAAGAAATTAAAGATGATACAAATAGATGGAGAGATATACCATGTTCTTGGATTGGAAGATTAACATTGTGAAAAAGACTATACTATGCAAAGCAATCTACAGATTCAATGCAATGCCTATCAAACTACCAATGGCATTTTTCACAGAACTAGAACAAAAAACTTCACAATTTGTATGGAAACACAAAAGACCCTGAATAGCCAAAGCAATCTTGAAAAAGAAAAACAGAGCTGGAGGAATCAGACTCCCTGGCTTCAGACTATACTACAAAGCTACAATAATCAAGATAGTATGGTACTGGCACAAAAACAGGAATATAGATCAATGGAACAGGATAAAAAGCCCAGAGATAAACTCACGCACATATGGTCACCTTATTTTTGATAAAGGAGGCAAGAATACACAGTGGATAAAGGACAGCCTCTTCAATAAGTGGTGCTGGGAAAACTGGACAGCTACATGTAAAAGAATGAAATTAGAACACTCCCTAGCACCATACACAAAAATAAACTCAAAATGGATTAAAGACCTAAATGTAAGGCCAGACACTATAAAACTCTTAGAGGAAAACATAGGCAGGACACTCTATGACATAAATCACAGCAAGATCCTTTTTGACCCACCTCCTAGAGAAATGGAAATAAAAACAAAAATAAACAAATGGGACCTATTGAAACTTCAAAGCTTTTGCACAGCAAAGGAAACCATAAACAAGACGAAAGGACAGCCCTCAGAATGGGAGAAAATATTTGCAAATGAAGCAACTGACAAAAGATTAATCTCCAAAATTTATAAGCAGCTCAATATCAAACAAACAAACAACCCAATCCAAAAATCGGCAGAAGACCTAAATAGACATTTCTCCAAAGAAGATATACAGATTGCCAACAAACACATGAAAGAATGCTCAACATCACTAACCATCAGAGAAATGCAAATCAAAACTACAATGAGGTATCACCTCACACCAGTCGAATGGCCATCATGCAAAAATCTACAAACAATAAATGCTGGAGAGGGTGTGGAGAAAAGGGAACCCTCTTACACTGTTGGTGGGAATGTAAACTGATACAGCCACTGTGGAGAGCAGTATGGAGGTTCCTTAAAAAACTAAAAATAGAACTACCATACAACCCAGCAATCCCACTAATGGGCATATACCCTGAGAAAACCATAGTTCAAAAAGAGTCATGTACCACCACAGTGTTCATTGTAGCTCTATTTACAATAGCCAGGACATGGAAGCAACCTAAGTGTCCATTGACAGATGAATGGATAAAGAAGATGTGGCACATATATACAATGGAATATTACTCAGCCATTAAAAGAAATGAAATTGAGTTATTTGTAGTGAGGTGGATGGACCTAGAGTCTGACATACAGAGTGAAGTAAGTCAGAAAGAGAAAAACAAATATCATATGCTAACATATACATATGGAATCTAAAAAAAAAAGGTTATGAAGAACTTAGGGGCAGTATAGGAATAATGATGCAGTTGTATAGAATGGACTTGAGGACACGGGATGGGGGGAAGGGTAAGCTGGCACGAAGTGAGACACTGGCATGGACTTATACATGCTACCAAATATAAAATAGATAGCTAGTGGGAAGCAGCCGCATCTCACAGGGAGATCAGCTCAGTGCTTTGTGGCCACCTAGAGGGGTGGGATAGGGAGGGTGGGAGGGAGACGAAAGAGGTGGAGATATGGGGATATATGTATATTTATAGCTGATTCACTTTGTTATAAAGCAGAAACTAACACACCATTGTAAAGCAATTATACTCCAATAAGGATGTTAAAAAATTAAAAAAGAAAAAAAAAGAAAAGAAAAAAAACCAGTGTATTAATGGCATAAAAATAGACACATAAACAAATGGATTAGAATTCAGATTTCAGAAATACACCCATATGTCTACAATCAAATGATTTTTTACCAGGGTTCCAAGATCTTTCAATGGGGAAAGAATAGTCTCTTCAATAAATGGTTTTGGGATAAGTGGATATTCACATGGGAAGCAATGAAATTGGACTTTACTGCACACTAACTACAGAATTTAACTTAAAATGAATCAAAGATGTAGATATAAGAACTAAAATCACAAAACTTATAGAAGTAAACATATGGTGAGTAATGGGCTGGAAAGAATGCTATAAGCCTGGAGAAGCACCAGAAACACCTAAGAAGATCTTGGTTTTGGTAGTGCTTTCTTAAATATGACAACAAATGCACAGCCAACTTAAGAAAAATTTAGATAAATAGAACTTTATCAAAATTTTAAAATTTGTGCATCAAAGGACACTAGGAAAAAGACAACACATATATCTGATCAGGATTTAGTATCCAGAATATATAAAAATCTCCTACAACTCAACAACAACCCAATAAAAATGGGCAAAGGGCTTGAATAAACATTTATCCAAAGAAAACATACAAGTGGCCAACAAGCACATGAAAAGATGCTCAACATCATTAATTAGTAGAAAAATGCAAATCAAAACCACAGTGAAGTATCACTTCATAGCCCGTAGGAAGGGTACAATTTAAAAAATGAAAATAACATTTAATGGAAAGGATATAGAGAAATTGGAACCCTCATATACTGCTGATGGGAATATAATACGGTGTAGCTGCTATGGTATACAATTTTGGTGCTTCCTCAAAAGTTAAACAGAGTATGACCCAGCAACTCTATCCTAGTTGTATATCTCAAATAACTGAAAACAGTTGTTCAAATAATATTCATACTAGCACGATTCACAACAGCCCCAAAGTAGAAGCAATCCAAATGTTTTTCAGCCCTCCATATACACATTTCCACAAACATAGATTTGACCAACTGTGGATCATATACTACTGTATTATGTATGTACTGAAAAAAATCCACATATAAGTGGACCTGCACAGTTCAAACCTGTTTGTTCAAGGGTCAACTGTACTGATATATGCTACAATATAAATCAACCCTTGAAAATACCATGCTAAGTGAAAGTCACACACAAAATGTCACATGTTGCATGATTCAATTTACATGAAATATCCATAATAGGTAAATCCATAGAGACAGAGAGCAGATTAGTGGTTGTCAGGGGCTGGTGGGAGGAATGAATGTCCTTTGGTTTTAGAGGTAAGAGCCATTTAGTGGATAACTGCTTTCAAAAAGAAAATAATTTTAAAATTCTGCATATTCTTCACTTAACTAGAGACATAGACCTAGGTAGAAGTTTGTATATGGGAGAGAAGAGCAGTAGCTTTGTTGCCCACCTGGAAGCTCACAATTCAAACACAGATTTGCAAGAAGAGCCTAAACCAGTAGAGAGTGGTAATACTTTCAAAAGTATCCAAGAGGAACTTGATTCACTCACTCTGTAGAAAAAAATGGATGGGGGTAGGCTTGAATTAATATTAGAGAATATTGATAACATAATTAAAATATATGCATTTCCTTACAGGTATAATAAAGATTGGCTAACTTGAATATTTGGTAGGGAAAAGTGCATTAACATGAGTATTCGCTCTCTCCCCACACACATATTGCTTTTGCTAGCTCAGCTCTTTCCCTTCCCAACCACCCTAAGTATGGGCTGGTATTTGCCAAACTGACACATGAAATTTTGGTGAAGCAGTATCAGTGAGGAAAAAAACTAGAAAAGAACGCAGATGACCTAATTTAATCGATTTCATTAAGACCTGAAAAGGAGAAGCAAGCATGAACAGAAGTGCTGACTGTTTATCAGAGAGACAGTCTGTGGTTTGGTGAATGAGAAACTATGAAGTAGTTTCTAAGAATGAGAGAGTTGTTATGGAAAGGAAAGACAATTCTGAGAACTATTGTTATGGTGTATGGAGTGAATACTTTATAATGGTTTTCAAGGTGATGACAATCAACGTGGAGCTCTTTAAAAATTTCTTTTAGCAACTATACTGATTCTGTAATGCAACTCCCTGCAGAGACTTGGCCACATAGACTGTAGATTATACTAAGAATTCTACATTGATTTTCTCTAGGTGATGGGATTTCAGGTGATTGTTTCTCTTTCCACATTTCTCACTTATTTTTTAAAAAATACTTTATAGTGATAATGCATTATTTTTATATTCGTAGCTTTAATTTTTTTAAAGACCAGCATTAGTTTTCACTAGTTGAAACAGTCAACAAAATATATTAAAATGTGAGGCAGGGGGTAAGAAAACTGCAAGTTAGTAAAGTGCAAGAAACTTTGAAAGTATAATATTTATTTAATATGTTGTAAAAATTTTCACACTCACTGACTTCCTAAAAGTGTCTGTTATTGCATAGTAACCCAATGCACACATTATATTTTAAAGTAAATCTATAATACATATTTATTATATTTTAAATTACTTATATGTATTTATGTATGTACTTCTAATAACAAAAGTTATTTGTGTTACCTGAAGAAAACACTGATTTTTTTTTAATAAAGCATATAGGGAATTTTTTAAAAATCACAATTTCCCTTTGATCCATTTCAGTCTGGTTTATGATTCTACACTAAAAATGTTATTTTCAGAGTTATCAATGACGTCCATGTTGCTAAACCTATGAAAACACTTCTATTTTCCTTCTAAAAAGTCCTTAATAGCATTCTACAAAGTTAAGCACTCCTTCCTGGAGTTATGTTTCTCTTATAGAATTCTTTTTTAAAAAAAATTAATCCACAAAAAGAATCTTTAAATCACAAATGACTTACACATGTCCTCATATAGGTTAACAATACATATATAGATCTTGTTTGCATTTCTATGAATGGGGTCAATTTTTCTGACTGGCTTTTCTTATTCCTCCTTTTCTATTGTGGTAAAATACATGTAAGATAAAATTTATTCTTTTTACATCTAAAGTGTTACAATTCAGTGGTATTTATAACAGTCTGCAGTTGATCATTGGGTTTATTCTACACAGCTGGCTTCAGATAAATACAAGGGAATGAGTAGGCAAACAATTGCCCTGGTTCTCTGGTTATACTTGTGACTCTATCACATTGGAAAGAAAGTAACAGCTACAGGTCCAAACTTGAGCACCAGATTGCTCTTTGGAGAATCTACCTGATAAGAAATACAAAATATGCTTATTCATGCCTAACAATCTTCCTTTTGTGGGGAAACGTAACCTCAAGATGTAGAACTATACCTGCATTTCATCAGGAAAATCGGTGAAAGACTCCGAAATGGACCAAAAGAAGCTTATTCAGGAAAACTAGTCATTATCTAATTCTGATTTTATGAGGTTTGCCTCTCTCATTATCTTTTGTAGTACTTACAACTCTGTATACTGTAGGTAACTGATAGAAATGCAAACCGGGTCCAACCGAAATTGCATTTGCATTAGGTAAGCCCGTGGATAAGGAGGGCCAACTGTACTCCCCCATTTTATATAAGGGACTTGAGCATCTGCTGATTTTGGTATCCACTTGGGTCCTAGAGCCAATCCCCAGTGGATAGAGGGACAACTTTAACTCCTGTCTGAAGACTTCTTTCCTTCTGGGGGAGAAACAAATCACTTCTCTCCCTATCTGGTGGATAAAACCAGTTTTGTATCTACTGTATTTGTAAATTCCATAAGTGTGGTACTTAGATTTCTCCTTTGAATCAGCTGTAACATCTTACTAGATCCTTTGCTAATTAATTAAAGAATTTGAAAACTTTGAAAATTTTTATATTTGTGTGAGAGTCATGATTTTACCTTTTACTTTTCAATATCCTTTAACAGTTTCAAAGGTCATCCTTCAATACTCCCAGTGGATGGTGTTGCTGGAGAAATAAGTATACCTTTTTCATGTTCTTTTCCATTATGGTTTATCACAGGATATTGAATATAGTTCCCTGTGCTATACAGTAGGACCTTGTTGTTTATCCATCCTATATATACCAGTTTGCATCTGCTAATCCCAAACTCCCAATCATTCCCTCCCCCACCCCTCTCCCCCTTGGCAACCACTAGTCAATTCTCTATGTCCCTGATTCTGTTTCTGTTTCATGGATAGGTTCATTTGTGTCATATTTTAGATTCCACATATAAGTGATATCATATGGTATTTGTCTTTCTCTCTTTAATCTTTTTTCCTACCTCTCTGATGATTTAATATTTTATTTTTGCTTCTTTTATGGATGATTAGTCATTCCCCACTGATGGCAGCAATGACTGGGAATTTGGTTTTATGGTCTGACCACTTGGTGATCTCTGTAAATGGATTAATGGATTATAAAGTTTTTGTCTCTGGTGGGTGAAAGACATCAAAGAATCTAGCTTGTTAACTTTTGTTTGTTGTCTATTATTTTGAGGTCAAATAAATTAAGAATTTTGTACCCACTAGGAAGGAATTGGACTCTTTGGTATCTGGACTGTGAATTTATTGTGTTTCTAAGTCTCTTGTGTTTCTTGATGTTGAGATAAAATTAGAGAATTTTAGTAGCAAGTTCTTTCTGTCTCTTTATGATAATTCAGAAAGGCTACTCTGTCTTGTGTTGACTGTGCAAAGTTTTTTTATCTCCAGAGAGAACTAAAAAATTAGATTATAAGGTCTCTTAAATTAAAAGAGATCTGTTCTTATTCATTTATACAGATAAATAAGCACATATGAAGTCAAATATACCTTAAATTCCCAGAAAACAGAGAAATTGAACTTCTAATGCATTAAAATATTCTATCCTTAAAAAATAATTATTCTTACAGAAACTAACTCAGAAACCTTTTAGGAAATCCAATTTCATATAATGAAAATAAATCTTTGGTAAACAAGAGTAGTTTAATAACTTTAAATAAAACATCTATGTCTTTTCTGACTTACCAGCATTAAGTATATTGCAGGAATATATTTTATCCTACTCTACTTAGATTTGTCTTTTTTTTTTTTTTTTTTTTTTTTTTTTGCATTACGTGGGCTTCTCACTGCTGTGGCCTCTCCCGTTGTGAAGCACAGGCTCCGGACGCACAGGCCCAGCAGCCATGGCTCATGGGCCCAGCCGCTCCATGGCATGTGGGATCCTCCCGGACCGGGGCACGAACCCGTGTCCCCTGCATCAGCAGGTGGACTCTCAACCACTGCACCACCAGGGAAGCCCCAGATTTGTCTTTTGATCAAGTAAGGTAATGTCACTCCTCAATAATTAACATTATTAAAACTGCAACCTGTGTTCAACAATATTGAATAATTATTCTGACAGACTTTATGTCAATAGTAATTATGTTTTGTAGTGTGTCAATATGTCAGTTTGAGGATAATTGCCAAGGTGGTTAGGTAAATTAAAACCTTGGACTGTTATTAAATTGAGGAAAAATATGAATACTGTTGAATATCTACATAATTTCTAAGTAACAAGAATATGAAACATTGATTATTAAGCATAATTTAAGCTCACATGCTTTTGCCTCTTATTGCCTCTTATTTTCATCTGTAACAGAGAGTTTAAAACATGAACCATGTTAATGTGTTGATTTCTGTAACTTAAGAATCTCTGTTAAAGATATGTGTGGCTATAAAAAAACAGTGCTGTGTGTGCTCATGAACTTTGGTAATTGGCTAAAATGCTTCTATAATACAGTTCTCAAGTATTACCCCCCAATTTTCCCTGTGAAATAGTATTTTGGTATATTAGTGAAAGAGTACAATTAATATGAATAGTTGACACTATATTTTGGAGTAAAGGTTATAGAAAAATACAATTGTGTATGTATTTGTGTGTGTAGGAAAGAATTTGGACTTGCCCAAAGAGAAGGTCTGGCCTTTGTTTTTGGCATCTGGGAAGTAATCTCTAGGGTCTTGGAAAATCCTAGGAACATCTGTTTTTGTTTGCCTGGGGGCCTTGTGTCGTACTGGATAGTCTAACAATGTAACTTTGACTGGGAGCTAGCCATATCCATATAGTCTTAAGGTGGAGGCTGGCCACACCAAAAAGATCAACAATGTGACTTAGAGTGGGGGCTCTGGGTCACATGGTATCAATCTACCTGGATGCTGAGATTAACTACATGGGCAATCAGTCAATCAGTCATGCCTACATTATGATGCCCCAATAAAATCTCTGGACACCAAAGGTCATGTGAGTTCCCCTGGTTGGCAATATTTCATGCATATTATCACAAATCAATTCCAAGAGAGTAATGTGTCTTGACTTCATAGGGAAAGGAAAATGGACACTCTGCCCTTGGTACTTCTCCTGGACTCTGCTCTATGCACTTTTTCCCTTGCCTAATTTTAATCTGTACCTTTCCCTGCAATAAACCATAATGATAAGTATAATAGTTGTGGTGAGTTCTGCAATTTCCTTTCAGTGAACTATAAAACTTCAGGCTGATTCTGGGAAAGCCTCAAATTTGCAGATGATGTCCGAAGTGAGGACTGTTTTCTCTAATTTTACGGTTGTTCCTAGACTTCATTGTGCTTTTCAAAAAAAAAAGACATTCTGTCCTGAAGCAGAAATTCTCAGCCTTTTTGGATCTCTTGATCCATTACACTCCTGCGACTTATTGTATATTCCAAAGAGCCTCTGTTCCCATAGATTATAAAAGTAAATGCTTACTGCATTAGACGATTAAAACTGAGAATTTAAAAAAATGTTTATTGATTCAAGTGAAAATAGCAATGATGAATGTTTCGAACGTTAACATAAATAACATCTTAGAATTATTGCAAAATTAATTTTGACATCATGGACCCCAGAGATACGTCCTAAAGTAAGGTATCACTTTGTTCCCGGTTATGAAAGAGCATAATGGATGTCAAATCCTGGAAAGAATATTTACCATTGTTTATATTGATATTAACTGCCACTGAAAAGAAGCTATTAAAATCTTAGCAAAGTTCACTCGATTTGGATGGGTTTGTTTCTTTGGTTTACTAATTCGTGTCTTACCTACTGGTTCTATATTCATTTTTAAATGTTTTGTCACTTTGGTTAAATATGCAACCAGGTATCATAACAGGCCCACAATGGAATCACTTATGAACATAATTGCAGTTACAACCACCCCTGAGGACTGTAACCTTTAACCAGTCAACCTGGAATTATCTGGTCAGCACTAATGAGATATTCTACCCTACAAGGCCTTTAGGAGGGTGACCTTGCCTGAAACAATGCATTTTTTTTGCTAATAATTTACTTTTTCCACCCCCTTCTGCACCTTTAAAGCCTTTACTTTTCTACAGCTCTGTGGAGCAACTTTCTTTTGCATGATGGGATGCTGCCTGATTTATGAACCATTTAATAAACCCATTTAGGTCTTCAAATTTACTCAGTTGAATTTTTGTTCTTTAACACAGGCAATTTCTGAGGCATTCATGGTCCTGTCTTAATCTAGTGTCCAATCTCCCCTTAACAACTTAATTTTTTTTCTTTCCATTACTTTGATCCTAGATGGAAAAACAAATAATATAAGCTTTCAGGATATCTTTATACATAAAACTATATTTGAAATTTCACAGAGGGAAAGATTTGTTCCTTTGCTTTATAATCAGATACTTAGAAATAATCAGTTTGCTTAATATGTCACTCTTTCAAGTGTTACTTAAGAAGAGCTGTCAAGTCAGAAGATAAATTCAGTCTTCCCTATGTTAAATTTGTATAAGTAAAATATTTCTATAAATATTTTAGAAATTTTATGCTTTATAGGAAGCCCCTGAAGACTTGTCAATGCCTTTGCCTTCTACAATATGTTGTACTCTCAGGAGAAACAGTGATTAAAATTCTTAGGCAATAGTTCTGTCAAGTTTTCCTGTACTGTATATCAGAGTCCTGGTGGTATTTTGTCTCATGATATCCTATAGCAATAGTATTAGATTATCCCTCATAATTTTAGTTATTATCTAGAATGTTGATTGGTTACAATTTTACCCCTTTAATTTGAATCTAGCATTTTCAAGGGCAGTAGTTTCCAGCTGTAGATATACATCAGACTTAACCATGGAGTTTTATAAAAATGCAGATGAATAGGCCTTACTCCAGAATTACTGAATCTCTTCATGTTGAAATTGGTGTAAAGTTATTCGATGTTACAAATTAAGTTTTTTCCCTCTAAATAGTACATCCATCCATTTTTACAAAGTACTTGTAACAGTCACTGTCCTCTTTGAAATTAGGCTTAATCATTTTTCTTGGATACAACTTATCTAATTTCTTGAATGACTTTATTACCTTTGTCTTATATGCCACCAAAATGGGCAAATTTCCCTGTCAGTCACATTATTCTTATTATGAACTTCATAAGAACTTTCACACTTGAAAAACTGTCAGTAACACATTAACCACAGCAATTTTCAGTGTCTGCTTTCTACAGATAATTTTTGCTTTACTTTGATGCTTGTATGAAGGCTCTTCTATAAATTAGAGGCCAGAGTTTGTATCTTCAACAAAGGACAGTCTCAAAGTCTTATTTAAAAAAAAAGGACTGTACCAGATACTTCAAACTATTGACACTTGAAAAACTCTCAACTTTCAAACTGACATCAGCCAGACAACTTTCGTACTGTACCAGTAGACTGAGTCAGGACATCCAGGACACTTTTTAGTAGAGAAGCAAATAGCTTCATGGTAATCCAAGATCCAGAAGAATAAGAATTGATTATGTTGACTGAAGAGAGTTTTATTGTAGGTATTTGCTTGAAATATCGTTGATACTGTTTTAATGCTTTATATTCTAAATATATAATGTATCTCTCTCTTTTTCTTCTTAAGCTATCTCTAATCCACAATAATTTCATAAACTTTGTTTTTGTACTGTGAAAGGAAATATTTTAAAATGATATCTGATTTTCACTCACTTTCAGAATTCAAAAGCTTACCAAGCCTCCTTACTTCTCATTGCAATATTGGTACTTATATTGGTTCAATAAGAATCTGCCTTCCTTTTTACCAGGATATTATTAACAAATTGATTATACAACCAAGGCACTACCTGAAGTGTCATATAGGACAACAATGCTCTTTAATTCCCGTAGGACAAACCACTTTTAATGAAATAGGTTGGCTTTACCTCTGAAGTCAATGCTTATAAAACCTTCCTAGGAAAACTGGCCTGCTATCTGACTTTAAGGGTTCCAGACTTACAGGTTTTAAAGAAGATCTTTCTGTTAGACCAGGAATCTTAAGACATGCTGAGGACCCTGGAAAAAAAGAAATTCACTCAAATCCATAGGAAGTATAGGTATAATCTGGTGAAGGGGGTTTTTGAGACTTGTTCCCTACACTTGAAACAGCAAAATATAGAGACCCAGAAATCCCAGAGCCTTTTAAAAGTCCAATCTGAGATTAATTATATAAATATCAAGACAGAAGTTAATTTTGTGGCCTCAGTAATTTTTTCAATATGGTATGGCTCTAGATTTGCAAAGCAAACTCAAGGAAGACTACTATATGGTAAATTAACACTAATGCTGTACCTACATAAATAATCAGGAAAAATCTACTGAAACCAGTCGTATTTTGTGACTAAGAATAATCTTCCTATGAGATTATTAATATCAAATGGGTGGCACTGTTAAGAAAGATTGTGAAAAACTTTGAAATGGACCAAAAAAAATTCTGTATCTAGGAAATCTAGATGTTGCCTATATCTGGATTTTCTGATTCTATGAGCTTTGCCTTTAAGCTTTTTACAATTCTATACTTTGGAGATAATTGATAGCCATGTAAATGGCTCTTGTCCATAGACATGCAAATGAATTCTGTTCAGTGGAGGAACAATTGATTTCCCTTTGTGGGGACAAAAATATATTTAGGCCTATTTACCAAAAGTATGTAGCCACTGGACCCTTCCCTGTAGACCATGGAAAACATTTTGTAACTGTTTGGCTTAGTTTCAAAAGGGCGAGCCTCTACCAGACTCTTAATTATTACTCCAACAGCCCTGTCAGTGGTTCCTCTGGGTGCCTCTTTCATAGCTAATTTCAAGGTAAGTTCTGAGGTGTAAGAAGCAGGAAATCCAAAAAGCTCCCAGATTTTGAGGGTAGTTTAGGCTCAGTTGTGATTTTGATTGAATTGACCTCTTGGAGAGTCATGATTTTTGTCAAAGTGTGTTCCAGTACCACCTATATGTGGATACCCAGGGAGCTTGTTAAAAATAAAAATTTTCTGTGGTCATTGGAAGGTCATGGAATCTACATTTACCAAACTCTTCAAGGCATTCCTAGGTACATGAAATAGGGATAGAATCACTATCTTGTGCTTCACAAAGGGGGAGAGCTATGAAATTATTATGGCTTCTGTTACATTTCAGAAAGCTTCAGAGAACTTAGGTGATTTTGGTCAAAAATTTCTGTTATCCATGATACTGCCAATATCACATCATCTGAGGAATCTTCTATTTGCAGCTATATTTTGTCTTTAAAAAGATACAGTATAATTAACCATCTAAGTCTTAATTGTAGCTATATCTATTTTCATTATTTTCATACTGACCACTCTGCTCACTTTGCAGATGCAGGCATAATTTCTTTAGGGGCAAGATAGCATTGGACTAGAATGTCCAAAAGTACCTGCATCACCACCTGGCAATTTTTCAAGTGAAGATATTATTTTTTTGGTAAGGCTTCTGGGTGCAACAACACATTCAAATATTATACTTGGAATGGGAATTGTAATTGAGAATGGTTTTCAGAATGTTAGTATCTTTTTTTGAGGTAGAGTTGTTTATTAAAGATAGTTTATGATTTTGTGGTCACCTGGTGACATATTAGAAATAATGAGAGAGGGTCAAATTTAAGTAGGCATGAAAACTAGGTGGGGAGGTGGGATTGTTCCACGTAGGTCCTCTAGAATATATCAGTCATGATGGAAGAAATTCTATGTTATTCATATTAATGTCAGTCTTTCTGTTCTAAAAGATTAACTATCTAGTATCTTACGTGGACTGTTATGGTGTTATATTGGGGTATTCATATTTTAACAAATAGGTTATTATCCTCTGGGCCAAGTGATATGGTACAATTTATCTATTAGTGTTCATTCATGCTCAGGATAACTTTTACAAGCGTTGAATTACTCCTTTAACTCCTTAACAAGTAAAAATTTAGTGATTTTTTGAACCTCTGGTTAAGGCAGGATATGTTCTTGAGAACATGGTCCATTTTTCCACATTAGCAGCTTGTAGAGAAGCCTACATATAGTTATGTAAACCGTACTGAGCCTAGAACTAGAAATTCTGAATCATTACAGAAAACTGATGCAAATTTCTCTTGAAAAGAAGCATATTACATTTTGCAGAAAACTGTGTTTTGAAAGGTAGGCACATGGAAGATCTTATTTCACAATTACATGCAAATGGAAAGATATTGACCTTCAACCACACATCTGCACAGTGGGGAACACATTTCAGTGACCCTGAAGTAAAGGGTCACTTGTCTCCTGTGATCTTGTAATAAAAATGCTGTAATCCCACGAAAAAGACAATTCAAACAATTCCATTGGTTAAGCTATAAACTATTCTTGCTTGTCACATTATATGATGTGACAAGATTTTATAAAGCTTAATGGGATGTAAACACTGTTATGTCACCCATTTGCAGAAGAGAGACAACTCCATTTATGTTACATCTATTTTCTAACAACAAAGTGTAACTGAAATAGAGCAAACACAATTATCTCTTTCCAGCCAGCCAGTGAAATGTTTCTCTCACATACAGAACATGGAGAAAGATACTACAAAGGGCAAAGAAGAGATAAGAAATAGGCTTCTCTTCCTGATCCTGACAGCGTATACAGATTCTTTCAACAAATCTACTAAGTACCTACTATGTGTCAAGACAGTGAGAGAGAGCAAAATAGTGAAGGTACAAATCAGGCAAACATCCTGCTTTCGATCAGCTCATTATCTGGTATGGGAGACAGAAAAATAGAGAAAAGGAATATATAAAAGAATAGGGGAGCAGAGGATAATAATTAGGCCAGCTAAGGCAACCCAAGGAAGGCTCTGTGGAAAAAAGGATCTTTCACCTGGGTATCTAAATGAGTAAGAATCCATTACAAAAAATGTACATAATCAAATTTTCTATACTTTACATTCAAACTGTGTTTTTATTTATAATGTGTTTCTTGTCAAGTAGTCTGTCTTATCTAGTCTGAAAATCTCTTCCTGTTACATAGCTTAGTTGTTTTTACATTTACTCTAATTATTGCTCTTGTCTGTTATGTTTTATCCTATTCATTGCATATTGCTTTTTTCTTATTTATATTCCTTATTCATTTGGAATTTATTCTTGTGTCCAGTGGGAGGAATACAAGGAACTGTATTCTTTTTCTGAATGACTATCCATGTTCCCAACATCATTTATTTAAAATCTATTTTTGATGAAGTGATTTAAGATACTATGTTCATTATATACTAAATTTCTGTGTGTATTTGGGTCTATTTCTGGACTTGCTATTCTATTCCTTTGATCTGCTTGTCCACTCATATGCTGGTAACACACCGTTTTAACTATACAGGCTTCATATTATGTTTTTATATCTAGTCGTGCTATACCCCATCATATCCCTTCATCCAGTGTTTTATAGCTATGTATGAACACTTATTTTTTCACATACACTTTAATATCAACTTGTCTAGCTCCCTAAAGAAATTTAATAGTATTTTCATTAGAATTACATTATATTTTTACAGTAATTTAGGTAGAACTGACATTGTGATGACACTGAGACATCCTAATTAAGAATGTGATGTGTTTACATTTGTTCAACCCTATTTTTTTTCTTTCAAGAATGTTTTATAGCTTTCATTGTGTATGGTTTCAAAATTTCTTATGAAATTTATTCTTAGATATTTTTTCTTATTGTTGACATCATAAATGAAATTTTTCTCTTCCATTATATCTTCTAGTTAGCTATAATTTGGGAACACAATGGTTTTGATTTTTGCATGTTAATTTTGTACATTCCTATCATGCAAAACTATTTTATAACTCAGTTATCTTGTTATTGATTTTCTAGGATTTTCCAGGTGTACTCTTTGTCATTTCATAATAAATATAGTTATATTTCTTCTTTTTTCCAAGTCTTACGCTTCTAATTTTTGCTTGTCTAATTGCATTGGCTAACACTTCCAAAACAATGTTAAAATTACACTGGATATGATGGGCATCATTGCCTTATGGGAATGTCTGTCTCTAACTGTTCCCTATTAAATGTGTGTGTGTACACAGTTGACACTTGAATAACATAGGTTTGAACTACACAGGTCCACTTATTTGTGTACTGTTTTTCAATAATAAATACTACAGTACTACACAATGTGCAGTTAGTTTAATCCACAGATGCTGAACCACAGATAGAGGGGAACCATGGATACAGAGGGCCTACTATAAATTATACCCAGATTTTTGACTGTGCAGAAGGTTGCCACCTCTAGTCCCCGTGTTGTTCAAGGGTGAACTGTGTATACATACATTTTTAAGGAATAGGAAAATATACATCCATTTCTAATTTCTCAAGAGGTTTTAAAGAATGGAGATTGATTTTTGTCAAAGACATTTCAGTATTATTAGCATGAATATAGACAAATATATCAATGGAACAGAATAGGGACTCCATATATAGAACCAAACTGAGGTAGATATTTGATTGTTGAGATAAGTTCCAATGAAATTAAATGTGGGATGGAAAGCCTTTTCAACCGATGGTATTGGAACAATTGGATATCTGAATGGTAAAATGAACCACAGCCCTGAATTCAAAGAATTGCCCTCGATTTTTTTTATATGAATCATGGACATAAACATAAAATCTAGAAACCATACAGCTTTTGAAGAAAACAAAAAATAATTTTGTAATCTGAAGGAAGCAAAATTCTCCTTATAAAAGATACAAAAAGGGACTAGCTGTAAAAGAAAACTGATGAATTGGGTTTCATCAAAATTTAAAAATTCTTCTCATCAAAAAATACAGTTAAAGTAATAAACAGTCTAGCCATAGACTGAGAGAGAATATTTATCATACAGTCAATTTTTTTATGTGTAGTAAGTATGTTCTATAAAGTAACCATGAACACTGAATTAGCAAATATTGAGCTATTGATCCTAGGGAAAATACAGGGTTAGTTTCATGTGACCCTCTGGTCAAAACATTTTTATCAACAGATCAACACATAACATTGTTTTATATGTGTTTCTATACAAAGACATTTTATTTAATATATAGTGTTGATTAACATTGGACTTACAGCCAACAACACTATAACTCATGCCTGAACGGAGGTTATTTAACACACATCTTTTCTCCTTAAGGTACATCACGGACTTATTTCACTCAAGAACACAAGACAGCACTTTAGCACTACACTCGGAGGCCATTATAAACACAAAAAGGTGAAAAATGTGGCACTAGACTACAAAAAATACTTGTTTACAGTATTAGAGCTGAAATAAGAAAGCAGAGAATCCCCTTCTTTGCCCTCAACTGGGAACGTGGGTGTCAGGTGACTCAAATTTTTCAACACTTTGTGCATGTCTGAGAATGACTGACAAAGCACAACAAGTATTGATTATGGAGTTACAAATAAATTTTAGTGAGTAGGAGAATTCACAAATATGAATCTGTCAATAATAAGGATTGACTGTATGTATCTCTGAATATGTAATAGATGGTTAGACTTTTTAGTAAAATCAACAAAGGGCAAAAGTAATCCATGACTAGAGAAATCAGAGCATTGTTTTCCTTTTTGAGGGATACAGACAAAGCAACTTTCTGGGATGATGGAAGTGTTTTATATCTTCATTTGGGTGGTGATTTAATTGAGTTTATGCATTTTTCAAAAGTTATCAAACTGTACATTAAATATTTGTAAATAATACCTCAGTAAAAATAAAATATTGAAGATAGAGTTGTTTTCTATCATATTTATTTCAATCTATGTGTATCATTGTATGTAAAGTAAGTGCCTTGTATTTAGTATACAGTTGACCTCTCTTATTTTAATTAGTCTAAAATTTTTTTTCTTTCAATTGGAGCTTTTATTCTAATTTCCTTAATATGATTCTGGGATAATTAGGTTTAAGCCTATCAAGTTGTTATGGTTTCTGTTTGTCCCACTTGTTATTTGTCAATTGATTCCTCCTATCTTGTCTGCTTTTGGACCAATCAACTATTTTTTTCATTATTCCATTTTCTCTCTATTTGCTTTAAATTTTCATGATCTTGTGTGGTTCATCATAAAAACTACTCTTTTATGGTTTCCCTAGTGGTTAAAATACGTAACAGTGACTTATTACAGTCTAACTTAAGCTAATACTTTTACTGTAACAGGAAAGTGCCTAAAAAGAGCTTATCTTCATTTATTCCTCCTTCTTTTTTCTTCCATTTTTATCCTATACTTTACTTCCATATATAGCATAAATCTTTTAAAACATTATTAAGAAGAAATACAGATGACCAATAGGCACATGAAAAGATGCTCAACATGGCTAATTATTAGAGAAATGCAAATCAAAACTACAATGAGGTACCACCTCACACCGGTCAGAATGGCCATCATTAAAAAGTCTACAAATAACAAATGCTGGAGAGGGTGTGGAGAAAAGGGAATCCTCCTACAGTGTTGGTGGGAATGTAAGTTAGTACAGCCACTGTGGAAAACAGTATGAAAGTTCCTTAGTAAACTAAAAATTGAATTACCATATGATCCAGCAATCTCATTCCTGGGCATATATCCAGACAAAAGCATAATTCAAAAAGATACATGCACCCTTATGTTCATAGCAGCACTACTCACAATAGCCAAGACATGGAAACAACCTAAATGCCCATCGACAGATGAATGGATAAAGAAATGGTACATGTATACAATGGAATACTACTCAGCCATAAAAAAGAATAAAATAATGTCACTTGCAGCAACATGGATGCAACTAGAGATTATCATACTAAGTGAAGTAAGTCAGAAAGACAAATACCATACGATATCACTTATGTGTGGAATCTAATATATGACACAGTTGAACCTATCCATGAAACAGAAACAAAATCAGGGACATAGAGAATTGACTAGTGGTTGCCAAGGGGGTGGGGGGTGGGAGGTGGGAGAGGGTTGGACTGGGAGTTTGGGATTAGCAGATTCAAACTGGTATATATAGGATGGATAACAACAAGGTCCTACTGTATAGCACAGGGAACTATATTCAATATCCTGTGATAAACCATAATGGAAAAGAATATGAAAAAGAATATATATATATATATATATATATATATATATATATATATATATATATATGCATAACTGAGTCACTTTGCTGTACAGCAGTAATTGACACATTGTAACTCAACTATACTTCAATAAAAAATAAATTTAAAAAACACAAAAAAACAAACAAAAAAGACATTATTTAGTTGTTTGAACAGCCAATTTTAACTTATAATTACCCACATATCTTCCTTTTGCATTCTTCTTAAAAGGTCTTTCGGGATCCACCCATTACCAGCTAGTCCCTCATTTCATCTTAACTAGTTTTATTTTTGCATAATATTGATGACCCTAACAAATAATCTTGTTCTTCCTTTCCTGGCTTATTTTCTGACTACCCCTAAGGGCAGCAAAGGGTCACTGAGAGTGAATTTGTGTGTACTCCCAGAACGTAGCACAGCCTCTGTCCTGGAGAAATGTGCACTCATTCCACGTGTGTTAAATGACCCCAGCATCCCGGCTTTGCCTTTTTAAGGCTTTCAACTTCCCATCCCCACCCACAAAGTTCCATCAGTGCTCTGGCTTCGTGATGCCCAATCCGAGGAAGGATGAGGAACCTGAGGTTGGAGAAGGAGGGCCGAGAGGGAGGATGTGCCCAGAGGGGAGCTGTCCTCTCCACAAAGAAGGACAAGGAGTTGGGGAAGAAGGAAATGAGTGCACTTCACGGGGGGCAAATGGGGAGCCTGGACGTGCCCTGTCAGGGGTGGATGTGACAATGGCAACTGCTGCTTTGTAGCTTGCAGGATCTTAGTTCCCTGACCAGGGAATGACCCCGGGCCCCGGCAGTGAAAGCACAGAGTTCTAACCACTGGACCTCTAGGGAATTCCCAAAAGGCCCTCTTAATGAATGGACCTCTGAGGACTGTCTGGAAAATCCAGTATCAGAGGGACAGGAGAGGCTCCTTGGATTCAGGACACCCTCAGACCCATGCCACCTAAGGGAACATGAAGTTCCTTCTGGATACTAAGAGGTTTGGTGTGCATGCCTTGGGGAAGCTACAGTGTAGACTCCTACCTCTCCTGCACATACTCAGATTAGTCCCTGGGCCTGGAGTGAGGCTGGTACTTCTAGGAGAGGGGTTGGCAGTTGTGGGGCATAGAGGGCTGTGGTGGGCAACTGAGGGTCCATCCTCCCTCTCAGGCCTGAAAACCCCTGTGTTATCCTGCCGCAGGGGAAGGGACACTCACTCAGGCAGGGATGGAGGAGGGAGGATAGAGGGGAGAGTGAAGCCAGGTCCTTACAGGAAGGTTTGTGGCCACTCCCAGGCTGATCACTGCAGAGGTGGGGTAAACTTGTGTGGGGTGGGGTGGGCAGTGCTCTTTTCTGTCCAGGGGCTGAGTAGGAACAGGATTCCCGACCGCTCCATCCCAGAAAACCCTGCACCCTCTCCCTTCCCTGCCTCCTGGTTCCTAAGAGGTGTTGGCATTGCTATTCTGTGGTGTGGAGTTCAGGTAAGTGATTCTGGAACGGGACGCTGCTTGAAGTGTCTTTCTGTTTCAAGCACACTTAATTCCAATTGAATTAGGACATAGGCAAACCCCACTTAAGTGGGCATCTCACCCTACTGTGAAGGTCATCAAGCAAGGATACTCCTGCCCTGGGGACCTTTTATCATGAATGGAAATTGCATTTTGTTAAATGCTTTTTCTGCATCTATCGAGATGATCATGTGATTTTTATTCTTCCTTTTGTTAATATGGTATATCACATTGATTGATTTACAAATGTTAAATCATTCTCATGTCCCTGGAATAAATTCAAAGGATCATGATATATGATCCTTTTTATATATTGCTGCATTCGGTTTGCTAATATTTTGTTGCGCATTTTTGCATCTATATTCACCAAAGTTATTGGCATTTAAGTTTCTTTTTTTTTTGTAATGTCTGTCTGGTTTTGGCATCAGGTAAATGGTGGCCTCATAGAATGAATTTAGGAGTGTTTCATCCTCTTCAATTTTTTGGAATAGTTTGAGAAGGATAGGTATGAGTTCCTTGTCCATATCCATTCCTAGATTTTTGTTTGCTGGGAGTTTTTAAATTATAAATCCAATTTCACTACTACTGATTGGTCTGTTCTAATTGTCTGTTTCTTCTTGAGTCAGTCTTGTCAGGTTGTATGTTTCTAGAAATATGTCCACTTCTTCAATGTTGGCCATTTTGTTGGAATACTGCTCTTTATAGTATCCTCTTATAATTTTTTTTGTACCCCTGTGGTATCAGTGGTTATTTCTCCCCTCATTTTGTATTATTTCATATTTTGGTTTTGGGGGGCCCTCTCTCTTTTCTTCTTGGTGGGCCAGGCTAAAGGTTTATCAATTTTGTTTATTTCCTTCAAATGGCACAAACAAAATTATGAGTAAAAACTCCCAATGAGTCTCATCACAATGTAGTATGTATTATGGGTAGTTAAGACTCAGTGCCTCAGAAAACCCTCAGAGTGCAGAAAGGACAAAAGTAGACACTGTGAGGAAGAGAGACAGGTTGTCCACCAGCAAACATGTTAGGAAAGAAAAATGAATTATTTCTACCCTCATCATCAAAAACCTAAATTCTTCCAAGTATTGGGGTACAGTGTGGCATGTGACTGTTTTGAGACCAGTCACAAAACTGCACAAATATGCTGGATTTTACTCATGAAAAACCCTGATATGATTAAAGGAAGATCACCTATGAGTGGGCAAAAGATCTTCCCCTACTTCCCAACACGGGGATGCAACACTGATAACCTACTTCCCAGATGCACATATTGCTTGGATGCTGTAGATGGTCTCCAACAGTCTGCTGCTTGCTGTCTCTGTCCGTCTGTCTGTCTCTTTTTCTCTTTCTCGTCAGCATAGGGTTAAGAGTTAAGAAGTGCCACCATAAGAACATGGGGAGAAAAACCTAGGCAATATCTCCTGAGTATTGGTTCTATCATGCCCTCCTATCCTTCAAATATAACTTTAAAATATTTTTTAAAAAAACATTTATAAAGTAAAAGCTTCTTGAGAAACTATGGTTAACTCCTAATAAATGTATAATAATTGTAACAAATGTTTAAAGGGTATTTTCAAAGTCAACTAATAAGAACATAACAAAGGAAATTCATAAATTTGGAAACAACTGAGGTAGCCATCCAAAGAGTGAAATAAGTGAGACACAGAAAGAAAAATACGCTATGATTTCACACTTAAATGTGGAACCTAAATTGTCAGATTCATAGAACCAGAAAATAGAGTGGTGGCTGTCAAGGGCTGGAGGATGGGGGAGATGAAGAGATGTTATTCAAAGGGTACAAAGTTTCAGTTATAAGATGAATCAAGTCCTGGGGATCTAATGTACAGCATTGTGCTTATAGTTAATAACGCTGTATCATATACTTGAAATTTGCCAAGGGAGTGGATATTAAGTGTTCTTATCACACACACACAAAAGGTAACTACATGAGGTAATGGAGATGTGTTAATTAACTTGATTGTGGTAATCGTTTCACAATTGTATATGTATTTCAAACCATCATATTGTACACCTTAAAAAAATCACATTCTCCAACCTAAATATATACATATTTTATTTGCCAATCATACCTCAATAAAGCTTAGAAAATATAAGAAAATGTTTCAGTCTCTGAGAGGAAAATGGGCTTTGGGGTTTAGCAGTGGAGAAATCTGAGGTAGGAGAGTATTTGGGGAGCTCTAAAAGACAAGCATTGCAAATGAGAAGTTCATATGTGATAAAAGGTTGGGGAATTTGGCAATATAGGGGAAAACTGCACAACTGGCAAAGAAGGAGGATTATTTTCTCAATACAATGCTTTTCCAATTTTACTCAAGCCTCATTTGGCATAAGTATGAATATATAAATTATTTTTATTTTATTTTTTTTACATCTTTATTGGATTATAATTGCTTAACAATGGTGTGTTAGCTTCTGCTTTATAACAAAGTGAATCAGTTATACATATACATATGTTCCCATATACCCTCCCTCTTGCGTCTCCCTCCAACCGTCCCTATCCCACCCCTCCAGGCTGTCACAAAGCACCAAGCTGATCTCCCTGTGCTATGCAGCTGCTTCCCACTAGCTATCTACCTTACGTTTGGTAGTGTATATATGTCCATGCCTCTCTTTCGCTTTGTCACAGCTTACCCTTCCACCTCCCCATATCCTCAAGTCCATACTCTAGTAGATCTGTGTCTTTATTCCTGTCTTACCCCAAGGTTCTTCATGACATTTTTTTCTTCTTAAATTCCATATATATGTGTTAGCATATGGTATTTGTCTTTCTCTTTCTAACTTACTTCACTCTGTATGACAGACTCTAGGTCTATCCACCTCATTACAAATAGCTCAATCTCGTTTCTTTTTATGGCTGAGTAATATTCCATTGTATATATGTGCCACATCTTCTTTATCCATTCATCCGATGATGGACACTTAGGGTGTTTCCATCTCCGGGCTATTGTAAATAGGGCAGCAATGAATATTTTGGTACATGACTCTTTTTGAATTATGGTTTTCTCAGGGTATATGCCCAGTAGTGGGATTGCTGGGTCATATGATAGTTCTATTTGTAGTTTTTAAGGAACCTCCATACTGTTCTCCATAGTGGCTGTACCAATTCACATTCCCACCAGCAGTGCAAGAGTGTTCCCTTTTTTCCACACCCTCTCCAGCATTTATTGTTTCTAGATTTTTTGATGATGGCCATTCTGACTGGTATGAGATGATATCTCATTGTAGTTTTGATTTGCATTTCTCTAATGATTAAAGATGCTGAGCATTCTTTCATGTGTTTGTTGGCAGTCTGAATATCTTCTGTGGAGAAATGTCTATTTAGGTCTTCTGCCCATTTTTGGATTGGGTTGTTTGTTTTTTTGTTATTGAGCTGCATGAGCTACTTATAAATTTTGGAGATTAATCGTTTGTCAGTTGCTTCATTTGCAAATATTTTCTCCCATTCTGAGGGTTGTCTTTTGGTCTTGTTCATGGTTTCCTTTGCTGTGCAAAAGCTTTGAAGTTTCATTAGGTCCCAGGTGTTTATTTTGGCTTTGTTTCCATTTCTCTAGGAGGTGGGTCAAAAACCATCTTGCTGTGATTTATGTCATAGAGTGTTTTGCCTATGTTTTCCTCTAAGAGTTTCATAGTTTCAGGCCTTACATTTAGGTCTTTAATCCATTTTGAGCATATTTTTGTGTATGGTGTTAGGGAGTGATCTAATCTCATACTTTTACATGTCCCTGTCCAGTTTTCCCAGCACCACTTATTGAAGAGGCTGTCCTTTCTCCACTGTACATTCCTGCCTCCTTTATCAAAGACAAGGTGACCATATGTGTGTGGGTTTATCTCTGGGCATTCTATCCTGTTCCATTGATCTATCTTTCTGTTTTTGTGCCAGTATCATACTGTCTTGATTACTGTAGCTTTGTAGTATAGTCTGAAGTCAGGGAGCCTGATTCCTCCAGCTCCATTTTTTTGTTCTCAAGATTGCTTTGGCTATTCGGGGTCTTTTGTGTTTCCATACAAATTGTGAAGTTTTTTGCTCTAGTTCTGTGAAAAATGTCCGTGGTAGTTTGATAGGGGTTGCATTGAATCTGTAGATTGCTTTGGGTAGCAGAGTCATTTTCACAATGTTGATTCTTCCAATCCAAGAACGTGGTATATCTCTCCATCTATTTGTATCATCTTTAATTTCTTTCATCAGTGTCTTATAATTTTCTGCATACAGGTCTTTTGTCTCCTTAGGTAGGTTTATTCCTAGATATTTTATTCTTTTTGTTGCAATGGTAAATGGGAGTGTTTCCTTAATTTCTCTTTCAGATTTTTCATCATTAGTAAATAGGAATTCAAGGATTTATGTGCATTAATTTTGTATCCTGCTACTTTAACAAATTCATTGATTAGCTCTAGTAGCTTTCTGGTAGCATCCTTAGGATTCTCTATGTATAGTATCATGTCATCTGCAAACAGTGACAGCTTTACTTCTTCTTTTCTGATTTTGAGTCCTTTCATTTCCTTTTCTTCTCTGATTGCTGTGGCTAAAACTTCCAAAACTAGGTTGAATAAGAGTGCTGAGAGTGGGCAACCTTGTCTTGTTCCTGATCTTAGTGGAAATGGTTTCAGTTTTTCACCATTGAGGACGATGTTGGCTGTGGGTTTGTCATATATGGCCTTTATTATGTTGAGAAAAGTTCCCTCTATGCCTACTTTCTGCAGGGTTTTTATCATAAATGGGTGTTGAATTTTTTCGATAGCTTTCTCTGCATCTATTGAGATGATCATATGGTTTTTCTCCTTCAATTTGTTAATATGGTGTATCACGTTGATTGATTTGCGTATATTGAAGAATCCTTGCATTCCTGGAATAAACCCCACTTGATTATGGTGTAGGATCCTTTTAATGTGCTGTTGGATTCTGTTTGCTAATATTTTGTTGAGGATTTTTGCATCTATGTTCATCAGTGATATTGGCCTGTAGTTTTCTTTCTTTGTGACATCCTTGTCTGGTTTTGGTATCATGATGATGGTGGCTTCGTTGAATGAGTTCGGGAGTGTTCCTCCCTCTGCTATATTTTGGAAGAGTTTGAGAAGGATAGGTGTTAGCTCTTCTCTAAATGTTTGATAGAATTCGCCTGTGAAGCCATCTGGTCCTGGGCTTTTGTTTGTTGGAAGATTTTTTATCACAGTTTCTATTCCAGTGCTTGTGATTGGTCTGTTCATATTTTCTATTTCTTCCTGATTCAGTCTTGGCAGGTTGTGCATTTCTAAGAATTTGTCCACTTCTTCCAGGTTGTCTATTTTATTGGCATAGAGTTGCCTGTAATAATCTCTCATGATCTTTTGTATTTCTGCAGTGCCAGTTGTTACTTCTCCTTTTTCATTTCTAATTCTATTGATTTGAGTCTTATCCCTTTTTTTCTTGATGAGTCTGGCTAATGGTTTATCAATTTTGTTTATCTTCTCAAAGAACCAGCTTTTAGTTTTATTGATCTTTGCTATCATTTCCTTCATTTCTTTTTCATTTATTTCGGATCTGATTTTTATGATTTCTTTCCTTCTGCTAACTTTGGGGTGTTTTTGTTCTTTCTCTAATTGCTTTAGGTGCAAGGTTAGGGTGTTTATTGGAGATGTTTTCTGTTTCTTAAGGTGGGATTGTATTGCTATAAACTTCCCTCTTAGAACTGCTTTTGCTGCATCCCATAGGTTTTGGGTCATCGTGTCTCCATTGTCATTTGTTTCTAGGTATTTTTTTATTTCGCCTTTGATTTCTTCAGTGATCACTTCATTATTAAGTAGTGTATTGTTTAGTCTCCATGTGTTTGTATTTTTTACAGATATTTTCCTGTAATTGATATCTACTCTCATAGCATTGGGTTGGAAAAGATACTTGATACAATTTCAGTTTTCTTAAATTTACCAAGGCTTGATTTGTGACCCAAGATATGATCTATCCTGGAGAATGTTCCATGAGCACTTGAGAAAAATGTGTATTCTGTTGTTTTTGGATGGAATGTCCTATAAATATCAGTTAAGTCCATCTTGTTTAATGTATCATTTAAAGCTTGTGTTTCCTTATTTATTTTCATTTTGGATGATCTGTCCATTGGTGAAAGTGGGGTGTTAAAGTCCCCTACTATGAATGTGTTACTGTTGATTTCCCCTTTTATGGCTGTTAGTATTTGCCTTACGTATTGAGGTGCTCCTATGTTGGGTGCATAAATATTTACAGTTGTTATATCTTCTTCTTGGATCGATCCCTTGATCATTATGCAGTGTCCTTCTTTGTCTCTTCTAGTAGTCTTTATTTTAAAGTCTATTTTGTCTGATATGAGAATTGCTACTCCAGCTTTCTTTTGGTTTCCATTTGCATGGAATATCTTTTTCCATCCCCTTACTTTCAGTCTGTACGTGTCTCTCGGTCTGAAATGGGTGTCTTGTAGCCAGCATTTTTTGGGTCTTGTTTTTGTATCCATTCAGCGAGTCTAGGTCTTTTGGTGGGAGCATTTAAGCTGTTTACATTTCAGGTAATTATCAATATGTATGTTCCTATTACCATTTTCTTAATTGTTTTGGGTTCGTTATTGTATGTCTTTTCCTTCTGTTGTGGTGGATGAGGCTAGATCTTGTCTTTCTGGTGGGCAGGTCCATGTCTGGGGGTGTGTTTTGGGGTGTCTTTGGACTTTTCGTGATTTTAGGCAGCCTCCCTGCTAATGGGTCGTGTTGTGTTCCTGTCTTGCTAGTTGTTTGGCATAGGGAGTCCAGCACTGTAGCTTGCTGGTCATTGAGTGCAGCTGGGTCTTAGCGTTGAGATGGAGATCTCTGAGAGATCTTTCACCATTTGATATTACACAGAGTGCACCAGGAAACAAAGAGGGAAGAAAAAGTCTTTTGTCTCTTCAGCAGGTCTAGACTTTTTCCCGGACTCCCTCCCAGCTAGCTGTGGCGCATTAGCCCCTCCAGGCTGTGTTCACGCTGCCAACCCCAGTCCTCTCCCTGTGCTCCGACCGAAGCCTGAGTCTCAGCTCCCAGCTCCGCCCACCCCGGCAGGCGAGCAGACAAGCCTCTCAGGCTGGTGAGTGCCGGTCGGCACCGATCCTCTGTACCGCAATCTCTCCGCTTTGCCCTCCGCACCCCTGTTGCTGTGCTCTCCTCCGTGACTCAGAAGCTTTCCCCCTCCACCACCCACAGTCTCCACCCGCGAAGGGGCTTCCTAGTGTGTGGAAACCTTTCCTCCTTCACAGCTCCCTCCCACTGGTGCAGGTCCCATCCCTATCCTTTTGTCTCTGTTTATTCTGTTTTCTTTTGCCCTACCCAGGTACGTGGGGAGTTTCTTGCCTTTTGGGAGGTCTGAGGTCTTCTGCCAGCGTTCAGTAGGTGTTCTGTAGGAGTTGTTCCACGTGTAGATGTATTTCTGGTGTATCTGTGGGGAGGAGGGTGATCTCCGCGTCTTACTCTTCCGCCATCTTCCCCGGCCAGGTGAATATAGAAATTCTTAAGGACTTAAGTGGAAGTGTTTTCCCAGGAGCCCATAGTTCCCATGTATATTCTCTTATAAAGCACAAAAATTTTCTTGAGGCAGCCCAACACTGAAGAGTGGGTTCCTGGTCTCCAAAAAATGCATCTGTGCTCCCAGCTACAACCCTACCCCAGGGCCACCGCCTATGCCCTACATGTTGTACATTACTCTTCACAAGAAGGCGCCTTTAATATTTTAGTCCACATTAATGACACCTCCTTGTGAAAGGCACAGCATACTGAATGGCTCAATGTGGCAGCCCAATCCAAATATAATTAATATATTTAATATGTAGTGGAAAAAGTAGACATCTTGTATGAGCAGATCGGGAATTTTAGCACAGAGATAGAAACTATAAGAAAGAGTTAAATGGAAATGCTTTCATTCAAGCCTTCACAGGTTTCTTCTGCCTTTGCATGGCACTGAAATAATTATGGGCGCGTTAAAGTAAATCTTCATCTCTGAAAGAAGTTTGTTGTTTTTCTATATTTGTAGCATTTCCATTCCATAAAGTTTTTACATTAGTAAAAACTCAGAAATGAACAGTAGCACAATAATATTAACAAAACTACAGGCATTCTTTGTATTTCACCACTTTTCCCAGTAACACGCTTTTCTGTTCCTCTGATAAGTAAAATTTCCCAGTCCCTTTTTGTGTTTTGTGCCATTGACATCTTTGAAGAGTACTGGCCAGGCATTTTCTAGAATGTCCCTCAAATTGAGTTTTTCTGATGCTTTCTTTTGATTAGACTGGGGGTCTGAATTTGAGGGAATACCACAGAGATGAAGTGCCCTTCCCCCTTGCATTTTATCAGGAGGTGTATCCACATAACTTATCACTGATAGTATTAACCTTAAATTCTTAGTTAAGATAGGATCTGTCTGCCAGATTTCCATAATGTAAAGTCACTACTTTTCACCTTGCCTACACTACTCTTTGGAAGTGAGTCACTAACCCCAGCCCACATTCAAGTGGTGACAGTAGGTAACTAGGCTTATAGTGCTAATATAATGTATATAAATATCAAACCACTATGCTGCACACCTGAATCTAATATAATATTATATGTCAATTATGCTTCAATTAAAAATGTGTTAAGACCCCACCTCTCATACTATCAGTGGCTTTTTGTCCAAGAAAGGCTCAAGGGCAGTCAATACATGAGTCATCCAATGGCCTTATCAAGTGGACTGGCACAAATTAAAAACAACAAGAGTAACATCCTGCCCATAAAGATATGGGTTGAGCTAGTATTGGGCTGCTGAAGTGAAAAGAATGAATAGAAAAATGTCGTAAAATAAGAGGGACCAGAATGTTCCATAGGAGAGCTAAAGTTATAGCCCATGAGAAACCAGAACCTAACAGAGAAGTCTATGGAATAGTGAATTAAGTAGCCATTTGGTGAAGTTCCCATTGTTGATAAATTTATAATCTAGGGATAACACATTTAAATTTTTTACCAATACCATGAGTTGATCAATAGATAAAGTTTTCTTACTATTAATTACTTACTATGCATTGTAATTATAAAAGAAGTGAGGAAAGCATACTCATACACAAAAAAGCTGAGACCAAGAAAAAAATAATGTACTAAGGTAGACTTTGTGTGTTAATTATGTCAATGTGGCTCTTCAATTGTAAGAAATGTACAATTGTGAGTGGTGAGTGATATTGATAATGGGGGGCCGGGAGCTATACCGGAAATCTCTGTACCTTCCTCTCAATTTTGCTGTGAACCTAAAAACTGCTCTAAAAAAGTCTTTAAAAGTTAAAAAAACTAATTTAAAAAAGTAAAACTGCATATAGTAAGAGCATATAGATAAAAAAATAATGTGCAGTAAAATTGAATTTTTTTGTATGTACATAGACCTATGATTTTAACATATGTATAGATTTGAGTAAACATCACCACTATCAAGATAAAGAATAGTTGCATCACCTAAGATACTTTCCTTGTGTTACTGTTTTATAGTTACACCAACTTCCACTCCTAAACCCCTGAAATGATTAACCTACTTTTCATTATTATATGTTTATCTTTTCAAGAACATCATATAAATGGAATCATGCAGTATGTAAGCTTTTTTTTTTTTTGGCTTCTTTTAATCAGCAAAACGCTTTTGAGATTCAACCCAATTGTTGTATATGTCAGTGGTACATTCCTTATTACTGCTGAATTGTATTCTACTGTTTTACTTTTACAAGTAAAGTTCTCTAAAAAATATACAAATAAGCACATAAAAATGCTCAGCACCATTAGTTATTAGAGAAACGCAAAATAAGACTATAATGAAGTAGCACACGACTCCTATTAGGATTGCTAAAATTAAAAAGATTAACTACACTAAATGTTGTTAAGGATATAGAGGCACCAGAAATTTGAAAACGTAAAACAGTACAACCAATTTGGAAAGCAGATTATCAATTTCTCAAAAAGATAAACATAAATCTACTATATGATCTTGCCATTCCAAAACAAACGTTCTCACAAAAAAATTGTGCATCAATGTTCATTGCAGCATTACTCATAATAGCCAAAAACTTTAAACAACCCAAATGTTCATCCATAGGTGTGGAGATGAGCAAAATATGGTCTATACATGTACTGGAATACCACTCATGCATAAACATATTTGAATCATTGATACACACAAAAACTTGGATGAATTTCTAAATAATTATGCTGATGAAAGGTACTAGGCAAAAAGAGTTATACAACTTTTTCTGAAAAGAAAAGCATAACAAACAGCAGTTGCCAAGGCAACATATTGATGTGGTTTAAGGGAGATCACCTTGGAGGGAGGGAGCAACAGGATATACTACATTTCCTGACATAGGTATACAAAATATATAACCTGCTTCTCAATTTCTGCCTTCCAGGGCCCTGATATGCATAGGGACACACATAAAAGAGTAAATGAAGCCAATGTAAAATCTCCTCATTCTCAAGAGTTCTAATCAAATACTCAACAAAATACTAGCAAACTGAATCCAATAGCATATTAGAACCTAACTTAAATATAGAACAATAATATAAGAAAATGTAAAGAGTAAAACCCATAAACTAAATATCAAAACCAACGCAATGAAAATATCCACACAACATAAGCACACCCACATAAAATTACAACCCCAAACCAAACACACATACATATTACTCTTTCCAATGCCATGTAAACATACAAAAATGAGGAAAAACTCACTCAGAGTGGTCACTACCACAGACAAGCACATAGAATATGCTGGGAGTTCAAAAAGGAGCATGTAAGTTAGTGGTAACGGTAGTTATGTGAGGTACCCTTCCTACAATATTAGGTGACAAAGAACAATTTGTGTACTTTGTAATTCAAACTAAAATTTCCCTCCACAGTTTGGAGTGGGGTAAGCTATGGGGTTATTAGGTTCAGGCACAAAACAATCACAAACACAATTGTCAATTCAACCGTATAATGGTTTGAACAAGCATATATTGGAGGTGACACCAGTTTCTACCCCATTTCCCAACAGAATAATGTGAAATTTACAATTTACCCTTCAGGCACTACTCCAGTCCTGTGATCATGTCCAAAAGTGTGGCTCTTGTCACCCTCTCTCTTTTCTCTTTCTCTCTCACTTAATCTTGTGTTAGGAAGGAACAACTGTAGAAAAATTAGGGAAAAAAGCCAACGCATTATTTATTCACATTTAAGGGGGTTGTAATATTTGTTCAGACTCGAGCAATCCTTTTGTCACTTCATCCCTTCACATGTAGTATTTTTAAAAGTTAACATTAAAATTGTAAGGAGATGAACTGAATAAAAAGTTCAGGTACCATCTTTTCCTTTCTCTTAATAATTCAAGTCATTTATTATGTTCTAATAATCAATGCTTAAAATCGATTATATACAAATAAAATTTTGTGATAGTTTAAAGTTTTTTGTCAATTATAGATGTTTTGTGCCCAATGACTATTTCTTTGACATATAGTTGATTTACAATATTATATTACTTTCAAGTGTACAGCATAGTGATTCAGAATTTTTACAGATTATATTTAATTAAAAGTTATTACAAGAAAATGGCTATAATTCCCTGTGCTGTACAATATATCCTTGTTTCTTATCTATTTTATATATAGTAGTTTGTATCTCTTAATCCCATACCCCTAATTTGTCCCTTCCCCATTCTCTCTCCCCTTTGGTAATCACAAGTTTGTTTTCTATATCTGTGAACCTATTTCTGTTTTGTACATACATTTGTATTATTTTTTGGATTCTACATGTGATATACTGTATTTGTTTTTCTCTGACTTATTTTACTAAGCATAATATTCTCTAGGTCCATCCACGTTGCTGCAAATGGTAGAATTTCATTCTTTTTTTACGGCTGAGTAACATTCCATTGTATATGTATATCACCTCTTCTTTATCCATTTATCTGTCGATGGACACTTGGGTTGCTTCCATATCTTGGCTGCTGTAAGTAGTGCTACTATGAACATTGGGGTGTATGTATCTCTTCAAATTAGCATTTTCATTTTTTCCAGATATATACCCAAGAGTGGAATTGCTGGATTGTGTGGTAGTTCTATTTTTAGTTTTTTGAGGTCCTTCATACTGTTTTCCATAGTGGCTGCACTAACTTACATTCCTACCAACAGTGCACAAGGGTTCCCTTTTCCCTATATCCTTGTCAACATGTTATTTGTACACTTTTTTTAAATTAGTTTCTGCTTTATAACAAAGTGAATCAGTCATACATATACATCGTTCCCACATCCCTTCCCTCATGCATCTCCCTCCCTCCCACCCTCCCCATCCCACCCCTCCAGGCGGTCACAAAGCACCAAGCTGATCTCCCTGTGCTCTGCGGCTGCTTCCCACTATCTATCTACCTTACGTTTGGTAGTGTATATATGTCCATGCCTCTCTTTCGCTTTGTCACAGCTTACCCTTCCCCCTCCCCATATCCTCAAGTCCATTCTCAGTAGGTCTGTGTCTTTATTCCCGTTTTACTCCTAGGTTCTTCATGACATTTTTGTTTAAATTCCATATATATGTGTTAGCATATGGTATTTGTCTTTCTCTTTCTGACTTACTTCACTCTGTATGACAGACTCTAGGTCTATCCACCTCATTACAAATAGCTCAGTTTCGTTTCTTTTTATGGCTGAGTAATATTCCATTGTATATATGTGCCACATCTTCTTTATCCATTCATCCGATGATGGACACTTAGGTTGTTTCCAGCTCCGGGCTATTGTGAATAGAGCTGCAATGAACATTTTGGTACATGTCTCTTTTTGAATTATGGTTTTCTCAGGGTATATGCCTAGTAGTGGGATTGCTATTTGTACACTTTTTGATGATAGCCATTCTGACAGGTGTGAGGTTTTCATCTGCATTTCTCTAATAATTGGTGATGCTGAGCATCTTTTCATGTGCCTGTTGGCCATCTGTATGTCTTATTTGGAAAAATGTCTATTCAGGTCTTCTGCCCATTTCTTGACTGGGTTTTTTTTTGATACGGAGTTGTATGAGCTGTTTAAATATTTTGGATATCAAGCCCTTGTTAGTTGCATCATTTGCAAATATTTTCTCCCATTCCGTAGGTTGTCTTTTTGCTTCATCAATGGTACCATCTTAATCTCTAAATATATGGTGACATCAGAGAGGAGTTTCTAACCACTGGCAAAGTTCTAGGCTCTGAGAAGAACAGTAGAATAAATGAGTTACAGGGTAAAGGGATTTGGTGTTCGGATAGAAAGTTTTCTGTGTAAGGACAGAATTTGAGCAATTCCATAGGAGACTTGAATACTATAAATAAATTTGATCTTCTAATAACATGGCAGGATCCTTACCTGGTACCATTATTTGTGCATTGAGAATAGATATTGTCTATATATTATATGTACCTTCCAGAACCATAACTACAAAGTGAGCTTGGGGAAAGCACGTACCATTTATTTATATGTGACTAACCTGCTTTCTGGGGGAAAGAGCTACCCCGGGACTGTGCATAATTAGAACCTAAGAAAAAGGGTATGAAGTCCTCAACTCAGAATTTGCCATAGCTTTACAGCACTGAGCACAAGTCTTTTTCACCCAAATACATCGAGAAGAAAGGAACTCCCCCAATTCTGTGACATAGAGCCTAATTCTGCAGCATCTGAGAGATTAAATGCTAGTAACCTAGTGAGCTTTGCATGAGATAAGGAACTGGAGGATCTCAAGTCCTGAGATCTGGTCAACAAGAACACTGTTGGAGTACTAACTTTCACCTCTACCAAGGGAGAGGCAACTGTCCTCTGTTTATTTTACTTTTTCATTTATATGCCTCTTCCTCTCTGACATGAGTACAAGTTTCTTGAAGGCAGGTCCAGTTCTTGTTCAACTACGCATCACCTCATACCAAAAATCTTCACATTAGAAACATTCTACAAATGCCTTTAAATTTATCCCTTTAATTTTTAAAGGGATAAAACTGCTACAATTATGATCCAGTCTTCCTAATAACAGCTGGACACTTACCTAGAAACCTACTTGTAACACTAAAAAAGCACTTGTTTTGGATATGTAAAAAAGACTAGCATCTGATATATGTCTCCTTGTAAGCCCTGTTATGTCCCTACCATGAAAGTACATTCCAACAATATATGTAAGCAAAAACTTTGGGATGTATCTAGTGCTCATGCAAAGAGCATTAGACATCCTGAAAGATAGCCCCCCAAAATGTAAAACGTTGAGAAGAAAGTTTCTCACAGAGAAATGAAGAAACTGTTCATAAGCCAACAACAACAAAAAGACTCTACTCCAAATCAAGAAGTTCTAATTGGGTTTTAATTAGTGATGATCTATCCAAATTACGTATTAAGATTAGTGAAACCTGGGACATGGAAAGGGCGGGTGAATAATGCAATGTGACATGGTCACAACACCATATCTCTTAGTCTGACCCTCCCGTCCCCTTTCTAATGAACCACCTAACAGCTTTTAGAGCCATTTCTGGATATCTTTTCTTATGGGTTTTCAGATGGTCTTTCCCATTTAAACCAGCAGAGACCATGTAATATAGTACCTAAACACAGAGCCAGGAAAGACAGATTTTACACATTACTACCCACATGATCACAGGTAGATGACTAATAATAAAATTAATCTTTCAAAACTTTTTCAGCTGACCAACAGATATTTTCAAAAGGACTGATAAATACTAAAATCTTCAAAGTCCCTCAGAATTATCCCTTCAGGCAGCTAGCTATACCATCTCTGCCCAAACTATGGACCTTCTAACCCCTTTCATTTGAAAACTTCTCTCTAAAAAAAAAGATAGATCTCAAATCAATAACCTAACTTTCCAATGTAATAAACTAGAAACAGAAGAGAAACTAAACTCAAAGCAAGCAGAAGAAAGGAGCTAATAAAGATTAGATTAGAAATAAATGAATTATAGAATAGAAAAACAATAGACAATATCAATGAAACCAAGTTGGTTCTTAGAAAGGTTCAAGAAAATTGACAAAACTTCAGCTGAAATGACCAATAAAATAAGATTCAAATTACTAAAATCAGGAATGAAAGAATGGACATTACTATCAACTTTACTCCTAGAATAGGCAAATTCATAGAGGCAGAAAGTAGAATAGAGATGACCAAGGGCTAGGGCCAAGGGGCTAATGGAGAGTTATTGTTTAACGGGAACACAGTTTTGGTTTGGGAAGACAAAAAAGTTCTGGATATGGGTAGTGGTGATGGTTACACAGCAATGTGAATGGACTTAATGTCAATGAATTGTACACTTTAAAAGGGTTAAAATTTATTATATATATTTAACCACAATTTTTTAAAATTCCAAATATATAACACCAACAAAAATATAAGGACCTTGCCAAAAAATACCAAAACTAAAATAAGAAATAATAAAGAAAAAATCACACAACCTCAATATAAAATAAAACCACTCTAAGTACACACATGGTGTTCTGTGTTAACAATGCTAGTAGACAAAATAGAGGATTTTTTCCTCCTCTTTCCTCTTTAACCTAAATTCCCCTGTTAAAGGTAGGTAGCAAATTTCCTCAAAAAGTTGTTGTCAAGTAAACCCCTAATGTGGATTAAAGGAGAGTAGAATCAGGAAGCCCCCATTTCCCTACATGGAAATGTAAAACTTACAACTTGCTTCCCATACATTGCTCCAGTCCCAAGGCTTATAGCACTGTCTCTCTCTTTCGCTCTTTCTCCCCAACTAGGTTAAGAAGGGACATCAAGAGTGGGATATAAAAACCAACAATATTTCATCATAGAAGGCTGTCTGAGCACTGGTTCCTCCTTGCCCTTTCTCTCCCTTCACATATACATTTGAGGGGAAAAAATGACAAGAGTCTAAAGAGTGTAAAAGTTTTGGGGAATTTGGGGTCATTTGGTAATGTCATATAAGATCCAAAAGTATACCCAAAAGAATGGAAATATTTTAGGTCCATGAAGAAAGTCGTGGCTTCAATCCCTGAGATTCAATAAAGTTTTGGTCCAGCGGTGGGGGAAACTTAGAAGCAGGAGAGAATCTGGGGAGTAAGAAAGAAAACATTTTGGAAAAAGTGAAGGGAAGTGATAGGTGGAAAAGGTTAAGAGTTTGGGGAGAAAGGAAGAAAACTGGGTTCTCCAGAGTGTTAAAGGAGGGATAAGACAGAAAGGAAGGCTTTGCTCTTCTAGGAAGTCTTGTTTCCATTTGGTCAGGCCACTTTCAGACAAAGGATTTTAAATCACTGAATAACCTATATGCGAGGGAGGCTTCTCCCATGGGATCTTAGCCTGTAGGTTTTACACCTTAGGAGGCACTTAAAGTTTCCTGAGGTAGCTCAGTATTGAAGTGGAGAAGAGTACCTAAGCTCAAAAGAAAGCAGCTCTCTGAATGCTGAGAAACACCTGCCAGTTTTAGGGCCACCACTTATTTGTGTATGTTTTGCCAATATGATGTTACAGGGAACTAATTTATCCTCCCACCTGAAACAACGAAAAAAAGTGTCAAAATATAGAAAACAACAGATTATAAGACACCAGAAATCAGGCAGGGAAGGATAGTGATCCATCCCTGAGACACGGGCAGCAAACTATAAATAATATTTCTATATACTTGGAATGAACAATTATGATTTAAACATTTCTAAATGGTACCATTTAAGCTAGAATAAAACTTACATATGTAGCTACAAATAAATGGAGACATATATTGTGCTCATGGATTGGAAGAGTCAGTATGGTAAAATGTCAAATCTTTCCACATGCATCCATAAATTTAATTTCATCCTAATCAAAAATATCATCAGGAATTTGTATAAATATCAACAATTTGATTCTAAAATTTATAAGGAAATACAAAAGAACCAGAATACCTAAACCAATTTTAAAAATAGGTACAAAGTTGTAAGACTAACACTGTCTGATTTCAACACTTACTATAAAGGTACAGTAATCAAGAGAGTGTGGTACTGGTGAGAATTAGATCAATGGAACAGAATAGAGAGCCCAGAAATAGATCCTTATAAATAAAATTAAAAAGTAGGATGTGGATCAACTAGAGATATCACACATTTCTGGCCATAGTGCAAAGTGGTACACCAACTTTGAATGTTTGGCAGCTTCTTGTAAGTTAAATATTCACATACGGCTCAGTGATCCCACTCCTAGATATTTACTCCAGAGAAATGAAAACTTGTATTCACACAAAAAGCTGTACTCAAATGTTTATAGAAGTTATATTCTTAATTGCCCCAAATAATTGGAAACAACCCAAATATCCTTCAATAGTTGAATGGATAAAAACACTGTGGTATGTCCATACCATGGAATATTACTTAGCAATAGAAAGGAGAGCACACACAACAAGTTCATAAATATCAAATGCATTATGCTAAGTGAAAGTAGCCTAACATAAAGACTATATTCTGTATGATTTCACTTACCTGAAATTATGAAAAAACAAAACTACAGTGACAGAATGCAGATCTGTTGTTTCCAGAGTCCAAGGGTGAGAAAAGGGATTGACTCTAAACAGACGTGAAGGAATCTGGGGCTGACAGAAATGTTTGGGTGTTAGCTACACTACTGAACATATTTGTAAAAGTTTATTAATATATATGATATGGGGTGAAGCGAGACAAGTGGCTGTTTGGAAACAGCAATATTGACAAACATCAGCTGCCAACTCAATGCTCTGTTGTTATTCAAAGGCTGGGGAAATCAGGATATACTAATTTTTCAACATAGGAATGTACAATACACAAAGTGTTTCCCAATAATTGCTGCAGTGCTGAACTGGTCTCCAGGACTGTGATGCTTGCCATCTTTCACCTTTCTCTGTTTGTCTCTCTCTTCTAGTCTCTCTTTGAAGGAGCTGGGTTAAGACAGGACCCTTTAAGAACAGAGAGAAAAGTCTGTGCGATGTGTCTTTAGTTCTAAAGGTCTGATAAGTGAAACCCCTCATCACTCACTTCAACAAATGTTGCACATAAAACACAAAAAATAATATTTAAATTGTGCAAAGAGACTAACTGAATGAAAAGTTCTGGTCACCATCTGAACTGCTGCTGATACAGTGATATCATAGAGGATATTAAAGAAGAAGCTTCTAGGTTCCTTAGAAGAGAAGTGGCATTAGTGCACAAGAAGGAAAAGGGTAAAAGAAAGGGAGAACAATAGACCCAACCCAAGTCTTTTTCCGAGGTCTCAGGTCCTTTTTGGATAAAGGTATGTGAATCTTTGAAGAACCTGGATGAGAAGATTTCCCAAGAGCCCTCAGATCCTAGGTCTCATCTTTCCAGAGGCACTTAAGGGTCTTCTGAGAGGATGGTGATTGGGCCAAAGTGAATACAGCTGTGTAGAGACAACCACACCACTTCCCCACAGGGCCACCACATGTGATTGTACATGTTGTGAATTATCACACTCAAAAAAGTGCTAATCATATTTTAGTATACCTGAATAGCACTCTTTGGAGTGGAATACTGCACAAAGTATGGTTAAATGTGGTGACTCTGCCCAACTGCTCCGGAGCCATGTTACTTTCATAGTCACCTGATGCTTCCATGTCTGGCCCCCAGGATTTATACAAAACATATATGAAACACCCACTCCAATGCCTTCTCTCTTCCACCTCTCCCTGCATTAGTATCCTCTCACCTGCTGCATGTTTGATTTGCAGGTTTTCAGGTTGAGACAGAATGATCCTTTCTTCTTTCTTCTCTCCTCCTCCTCCTCACTGCCTGTAGCCCAAGCTCCAGAGCAGTGAATCAGAGATTTTTGCCAAGTGTGAGAGGCTGGTCTAAATAACATAGGGTATTAAAGCTCTCATTAAAAATATGATGAGCCTTCCCTGGTGGCGCAGTGGTTAAGAGTCCACCTGCTGATGCAGGGGACATGGGTTTGTGCCCTGGTCTGGGAGGATCCCGCATGCCGCGGAGTGGCTAGGCCCGTGAGCCATGGCCGCTGGGCCTGCACGTCCGGAGCCTGTGCTCCGAAGTGGGAGAGGCCACAGCAGTGAGAGGCCCATGTACTGCAAAAAAAAGGAAAAAGAAAGAAAAAAAATATATATATGAATTCATTTGTAACAGAGTGTGGGGAAAGTCAAACCTAATGGCACTCAGAAAAATAATGCAGGGACTTCCCTGGTGGCTCAGTGGTTAAGAATCCACCTGCCAATGCAGGGGGCATGGGTTTGATCCCTGGTCCAGGAAGATCCTACATGCTGCAGAGCAACTAGGCCCGTGTGCCACAGCTACTAAGCCTGCGAGCCACAACTACTGAGCCCACACACCACAACTACTGAAGTCCACATGCCTAGAGCCCATGCTCCGCAACAAGAGAAGCCACCGCAATGAGAAGCCCCTGCACTGCAACAAAGAGTAGTCCCTGCTCACCGCAACGAATGAAAGCCCGTGGGCAGTAATGAAGACCCAATGCAGCCGTAAATAAATAAATAAATAAATATATAAAAAAGAAAATAATGCAGACTTGGGGGATAAGTAAAAGATGAGGCTGGCAGCTATATGAGAGTAACAAACTAAACTAAAGGCCAGCTTGTCTACCAGAGAGCACCAGATAAAGAGAAAGCAAGTAAGAGCTCTTCTAATACCACAACAAATCTGAAAGACTTAATTCAACAACTACTTGTTCAAAGTGGTTCAAATTATTTTTATTTAACTCCGAGGAATTTTTTTCCCATGGCATTTTTGAAAACTATAGAAAAATCAGCCTTCAGTTAGGAAACCTAATAGCTGGGTATGATACACACAGAGACAGACACCTTGACAGAGAGATCAGGAAAAGAAACTAAGAGTACCCATGAAAATTATTACCATATCAGAGTGACTATGTGCCTGCACAAGGCTGTGCCCTCTGAGGAACAACATAAGAAAACTCATAGCAGCCAAAATAGACTTTATTAACATACCCCAGCCCATTCAAAAACCAAATAAAAAAGCAGACAACAACAATACAATCACTGTAGGGTACCAGTATCCATAGTACCAAATGTGCTGTTTTAGAGGAAAATATGAAATGTGCAAAGATAATATAACCCTTACACAGGACAAAAACAGATGACAGAAACTGCCCATGAGAGTGCCCAGAAGTTATACTAATATACAAAGTCTTTGAAGCAACCATTATAGAATTTTCAAATGAAATAAAAGCCATGTTTGAGAAGTAATGAAGTTATGATGACACTGTCTAATCTAAAGCGTATATTGTTGGTGGGAATGTAAATAAGTGCAGTCACTATGGAGAACAGTATGGAGGTTCCTTTAGAAACTAAAAATAGAGCTACCAGCAATGCTACTACTGGGCATATATCCAGAACAGACAAAAACTAATTCGAAAAGATATATGCAACCCCTATGTTCATTGCAGCACTGTTTATAATAGCCAAGACATGGAAGCAATCTAAATGTCCACTGATGAATGAATGGATAAAGAAGATGTAGTACATATACACAATGGAATACTACTTAGCCATAAAAAAGAATAAAATAATACCAACTGCAGCAACATGGATGGACCTAGATATTATCATATTAAGCAAAGTAAGTCAGACAGAGAAGGACAAATATCACATGATATCACTTATATGTGGAATCCAAAAAAAACTGATACAAATAAACTTATTTACAAAAGAGAAATAGACCCACAGACATAGAAAACAAACTTATGGTTACCAAAGGGGAAAGGGGGGAAGGGATAAATTAGGAGTTTGGGATTATCATATACATACTACTATATATAAAATAGACAATCAACAAGGACCTACTCTATAGCACAACGAACTATACTCAATATTTTGTAATAACGTACAATGGAAAATAAGCTTAAAAAGAATATATACATATTCAGATATATATATATATATATATATATATATATATATATATATATATATATATACCTGAATCACTTTGCTGTACACCTAAAACTAACACAATATTGTAAACCAACTATACTCCAATATAAAATAAAAATTAAAAAAAAAGAAGAGCAGAGTGCTCTAGTGTATTTCAAAATGGTTCCTTTTCCCCTCCCTGTGCCAGAAGACCAAGGAAATATTTCTCTGGTAATTACTGTGGGAATCTTGTACATCTCCTGGAGGTAAATCTTACAAAATTGTGGGGTCCTGTATGACTGGGTCCCCCTGGAGTTTTTAACTCTCAAGAGTTGTCTACACTGAGTTTGTAGCAACTCAACAACTACAGTTGTTTTGCTACAGCAGTCTGCTCTTGAGTCTCTGATTCTGTAAGCTGAGACCCCCTGTATTTGCTTTTTTGTCTCACCGATCTTGGGGGTAGTTGTTTGCTCTGTGTCTTCCTCTCTCATGCAAATCCAAGAAGAGTTTATTTTTCAGTCTGTTCAGATTACTTGTTGTAAGGATGAAGTGGCAATTTCTATGCTACTTACCTCCAGAATTAGAAACTGATAGCAAAATGAATCTTGTATTCACATGCACATCTGTTTGCAAAGAAGAGTAGCCTTATTCATAACTGCTTAACACTAGAAAAAACCTAGATGTCCTTCACCTGTGACAGGTACCCTGCACAATAAGAAAAAGAAACAGAGTATTGATCTAATGATTCTCTATCTCCTTCTCTTTCCCTTTCCTTCCTTCTCATTTTCTCTCCCCTCATTGCATTAGGAAGGGACACCAAAAGGAAAGTAAGAGAAAAACTAAGAATATGTGAACTTTTTAAGAGTGACAACAAAAAATACTATCAAAGAGTATGTTTCTCAGTATGATGCACAAACCCTAATAATTGGTGACTTACATAGGATTCAAATATTCTTTCAAAAGAATGATCATGTTTTAGACACAAGAAGGAAGGAAGAAAGGAAGGAAGAAAAGAGGGAAGGAAGGGAGAAAGAAAGAGATAAAGAGGAAGAAAGAGAGAGGGAGAGAGAGAGAGAGAGAGAGAAAGAAAGAAAGAAAGAAAGAAAGAGAGAGAGGAAGGAAGAGAGAAAGAGAGAAAGAATGGAAGAAACGTATCTCCATGCCCAAGAGAGAAAAGATTTTGAGCCTCAGAAGGTTAAGGAGAAGCCTTAAAATGGGGGAGGAAGCTAATACATGAGAATAGTTTAACAGATTTGTTGGTTGGGGTCAGGAATAGGTTCTGCAAAATGAATAATACTTTCCAGGCAGAATGGTACAATATAATAGCACAGAAGGCCTTGTTCCTGTTTCAGTCAAGTAATTTTAGAAAAATGGATGTGAGTCTCAGAGGAACTCAGTGGGATGCTTTTAGGTCCTTGCTTCTGAGAAGCTCCTAAAAGAGTTCTCTGAAGTAGTCCAGCACAAGTATGGAAGGCGTATAAGAGTGGCATAGTTGCACTCTAGGGAAATCATCCCCCTGCAAGTAACTAAGCACTCCCAATGCACCCACAGTGTCATCACATATGTTGCACATGTCACGTGTTACTCCATTAGCAGAGGCATCAATCATTTTTAATTATACATGATAGCCACTGCTGCAGTAGGGTAGCACACACAGCATGTATAGGGATGGCAGCCCTGCCTACACACCCACTAACGCACTTTTGAAGCAACCCCTTAGTGTTGTCAGGTTGTGAGTGATCAGTGGAATTTGTACTCAGGACCTCTACAGCACTGACTCCACTGCCCTTCCTCATACTTGCCTCTTTGGTGCTGTCCACTCACATGTTGCAGCTTTGATACAGCAGTTTTCAGAACTGATAAATATTAATTCTTACTGTTAGGTTCTGTTGCTTATGGAAGAAATACCCTTGCATGCCTTATCCTATTCCTTTTCTCACTGCTGTATATAAAGCATTAACAAGAAGTTTGCATTCCCAAGATCCATTAATTAAGCAGTAAATATACTTCACGTCACCAACCCATACTTGATTCACCTGATATGAGTCCCTCAACCTGAGTTGCCTATCTCAACTCTAGTGAAACAGAATAATCAGGGAAAGCACACATGATCCTAGATGTAAAGAAAAAGAGAATAAACTGTAGGTGGTGGAATGGAGAAAATAGAAATCCCTTCTCTGCCTCAGACCCCAGGGTGTAAAAAGCCCATTTCACTTAATAGGACTGTTCTATAATATGTAAAATATACCTGACATCTGAGGATGCCATGATATTCCTTCAGCTCTTGGGTTTTCTGGGTCATTATCTGAAACAAGATTGTTTAGAACATGTTATTGCACTATTTCCATTCTGAGATATATTATATGGTGCCTGCGTTTCCCTATCTTGTTCCCAAGGTACCACAATATAGGTACACAGATATGGTGAATGGATGCCAGAGGCTGGGGTTTTAGTATTTAAGGTGACTATGGCCTACAAAATGCGTTCTCCCTACCTCTAGCTCCCAATCAAGAGCTACAGTGTACTAGTGGAAGTCACAACCCTCCAGCATTTCTCATCCATTCTCAAAACCAGATTATTGTTTTAGAGGCTAAATACGAGGAACATGTGGTGAGAGCTCAGGGACACTGTTCCACCACTCAGTCTCCTATCACAGAGTGGAGGCTCTACTGCAGGTGCAGCATCTAAGAATACTGTATCTGTAATATACTTTGCTCTAGATTGATCATTGAGTTTAGGTTCCACATCAGGTGAGGCAAACAGAGAAGAACGAGATCTACTGCCACTGATAAGCACCCTACTTACAAAGCAGAAACATCACTTTGAGAGAAGCAGGCCTGCCTTTAGTGCCAGCTCCAAAACAGTGATTCTATTAGTTTTGCCCAGTGTGAGAGGCTACCCTGAATAACAGAATATTAAGGCTCTCCCTAAAAAACAAGAGTTTATTTGTAACAGAGTGAAGGGGATGTCAAACCTAACCACATTCTCAAAACCAATATAGATTTTGGTGGTCGGTAAATAAAATGAGCTTACAGTAATCTGAGAGTAATAAGCTGAAAAATAGTCCAGCTTGTTTACCAAAGAGAAACAGGGGTAGACATAGCTAATAAGGGCCCTCATGGTATCTGAACAAACCTGAAAGATTTGCCTCAAAACTACCTGTGCAAAAAGGTCTGCATTATTTAGATCAAACTCTGGACCACTTTTGCCTGTAGCATTTTGAAAACTACATAAAGATCGGCCTGCAATTAGGAAGTCTAAGGGCTGGGCGTGATACACATGACGGCAGACAGCTTGGCAGAGAGATCAGGAAGAGAAAAAGTCAGAGAACTCCACTAAAACCACTGTCTTCTCAGAATGCCTGTGTGTATAACAAAGCCTGTGAACTAATTGGAAAAACACAAAATGCTTCATGCTGTAGACAAAACTTCACCGATATAGTATTGCGAAGTCAATAAACAAATAAAGCAGAAAACAACAAAAACAACAAAACAATCCCAGGGATGGGGAATCCTTATCCAGAGTTGCTTCAATTAATCATCTTCCAACTGAAATTATGAAAGAAAAGGAAAACAAATTATATTCTATACACAGGAGAAAAATAGACAACAGAAAATTCCTGTGACAGGTTCCAAATATCATACTAACAAAGACTTTAAAGTAAACATTATATTTTCAAAGAAAGAAATAAACCATTATTTGAGAAGCAAAGGAAGTTATGATGACATATATACCAAGATGCATATCTCCTCAAACATGCATACTAAAAAACTGGCAAAAAATATTTTTAAAGTAAAGAATATTCTTTACTTTAAAACAACTAGAAAGACAGGAACACAAACCCACCCATTAGCAGAGAGGCTGCCTCAAATCATAATAAGGTCACAGACACCCCAAAACACATGACTGGATGTGTTCCTGCCCACCAGAAAGACAAGATCCAGCCTCATACACCAGAACACAGGCACTAGTGTCCTCTACCAGGAAGCCTAAACAACCCACTGAAACAACCACTTACACTGAGGGCAGACACCAAAAACAACAGGAACTACAAAGCTGCAGGCTGTGAAAATGAGACCTCAAACACAGTAAGTTAAGCAAAATGGGAAGACAGAGAAACATGCAGCAGATGAAAGAGCAAGGTAAAAACCCACCAGACCAAACAAATGAAGAGGAGACACATAGTCTACCTGAAAAAGAATTCAGAGTAATGATAGTAAAGATGATCCAAAATCTTGGAAACAGAATTGAGAAAATACAACAAATGTTTAACAAGGAACTAGAAGAACTAATGAGCAAACAAACAAGGATGAACAACACAATAAATGAAATTAAACATTCTCTAGAAGGGATCAATAGCAGAATAAATGAGGTAGAAGGACAGATAAGTGACCTGGAAGATAAAATAGTGAAATAACTACTGGAGAGCAGAATAAAGAAAAAAGAATGAAAAGAATTGAGGACAGTCTTAGAGACCTCTGGGACAACATTAAACACACAAACATTCAAATTATAGGGGGTTCCAGAAGAAGAAGAGAAAAAGAAAGGGACTGAGAAAATATTTGAAAAGATTATAGTTGAAAACTTCCCTAATATGGGAAAGGAAAGAGTTAATCAAGTCCAGGAAGCACAGAGAGTCCCATACAGGATAAATCCAAGGAGAAACATGCCAAGACACATATTAATCAAACCATCAAAAATTAAATACAAAGAAAACATATTAAAAGCAGCAAGGGAAAAACAACAAATAACATACAAGGGAATCCCCATAAGGTTAACAGCTGATCTTTCAGCAGAAACTCTGCAAGCCAGAAGGGAGTGGCAGGACATATTTAAAGTGATGAAGGAGAAAAATCTACAACCAAGATTACTCTACCCAGCAAGGATCTCATTCAGATTTGATGGAGAAATTAAAAACTTTACAGACAAGCAAAAGCTAAGAGAATTCAGCACCACCAAACCAGCTTTACAACAAATGCTAGAGGAACTTCTCTGGGAAGGAAACACAAGAGAAAGAAAAGACCTAAAATAACAAACCCAAAACAATTAAGAAAATGGTAATAGGAACATACATATCGATAATTACCTGAAATGTAAACGGATTAAATGCTCCAACCAAAAGACCTAGACTCACTGAATGGATACAAAAACAAGATCCATATATATGCTATCTACAAGAAACCCACTTCAGACCTAGGAACACATACAGACTGAAAGTGAGGGGATGGAAAAAGATATTCCATGAAAATGGAAATCAAAAGAAAGCTGGAGTAGCAATTTCATATCAGACAATATAGACCTTAAAATAAAGACTGTTAAAAGAGACAAAGAAGGACACCACATAACAATCAAGGGATCAATCCAACAAAAAGATAGAATAATTTTAAATATTTATGCACCCAACATAGGAGCACCTCAACACATAAGGCAAATACTAACAGCCATAAAAGGGGAAATTGACAGTAACACAATCATAGTAGGGGACTTCAACATCCCACTTTCACCAATGGGCAGAACACCCAAAATGAAAATAAATGAGGAAACACAAGCTTTAAATGATACATTAAACAAGATGGACTTAATTGATATTTATAGGACATTCCATCCAAAAACAACAGAATACACTTTCTTCTCATGTGTTCATTGAACATTCTCCAGGATAGATCATATCTTGGGTCACAAATCAAGCCTTAGTAAATTTAAGAAACTTGAAATTGTATCAAGTATCTTTTCCAACCACAGTGCTGTGAGACTAGATATCAATTACAGGAAAAAATCTGTAAAAAAATACAAACACATGAAGGCTAAACAATACACTACTTAATAACGAAGAGATCATTGAAGAAATCAAAGAGGATATCAAAAAATACCTAGACACAAATGGCAATGAAAACATGATGATCCAAAACCTATGGGATGCAGCAAAAGCAGTTCTAAGAGGGAAGTTTATAGCAATACCATCCTACCTCAAGAAACAAGAAAAATCTCAAATAAACAACCTAACCTTACACCTAAAGCAATTAGAGAAAGAAGAACAAAAAAAAACCCCAAAGTTAGCAGAAGGAAAGAAATCATAAAAATCAGACCAGAAATAAATGAAAAAGAAATGAAGGAAATGATAGCAAAGATCAATAAAACTAAAAGCTGTTTTTTTGAAAGATAAACAAAATTGATAAACCATTAGCCAGACTCATCAAGAAAAAAGACTCAAATCATAAGACTCAAATCAATAAGACTCAAATCAATAGACTCAAATTGATAAGACTCAAATCAATAGAATTAGAAATGAAAAATGAGAAGTAACAACTGACACTGCAGAAATACAAAGGATCATGAGAGATTACTACAAACAACAATATTCTAATAAAATGGACAAGCTGGAAGAAATGGACAAACTCTTAGAAAAACACAACCTTCCGAGACTGAACCAGGAAGAAATAGAAAATATGAACAGACCAATCACAAGCACTGAAATTGAGACTGTGATTAAAAATCTTCCAAAAACAAAAGCCCAGGACCAGATGGCTTCACGGGCAAATTCTATCAAACATTTAGACACGAGCTAACACCTATTCTTCTCAAACTCTTCCAAAATACAGCAGAGGGTGGAACACCCCCAAACTCACTCTACAAGACCACCATCACCCTGATACCAAAACAAGACAAACATGTCTCAAGGAAAGAAAACTACAGGCCAATATCACTGATGAACATAAATGCAAAAATCCTCAATGAAACAGTAGCAACCAGAATTCAAGAGCACATTAAAAGGATCATACACCATGACCAAGTGGGGTTTATCCCAGGAATGCAGGGAGTCTTTAATATATGCAAATCAAACAATGTGATAAACCCTATTAACAAACTGAAGGAGAAAAACCATATGATCATCTCATTGATGCAGAAAAAGCTTTCCACAAAATTCAATATCCATTTATGATAAAAACCCTCCAGAAAATAGGCATAGAAGGAACTTACCTCAACAAAATAAAGGCCATATATGAAAAACGCACAGCCAACATCGTTTTCAATGGAAAAACTGAAACCATTTCCTCTAAGATCAGGAACAAGACAAGGTTGTCTACTCTCACCACTAGCATTCAACATAGTTATGGAAGTTTTAGCCACAGCAGTCAGAGAAGAAAAGGAAATAAAATGAATTCAAATCAGAAAAGAAGAAGTAAAGGCGTCACTGTTTGCAGATGACATGATATTATACATAGAGAATCCTAAATATGCTCCCAGAAAACTACTAGAGCTAATCAATGAATTTGGTAAAGTAGCAGGATATAAAATTAATGCACAGAAATCTCGTGCATTCCTATACACTAATGGTGAAAAACCTGAAAGAGAAACTAAGGAAACACTCCCATTTACCATTGCAACAAAAAGAATAAAATATCTAGGAATAAACCTACCTAAGGAGACAAAAGACCTATATGCAGAAAATTATAAGACACTGATGAAAGAAATTAAAGATGATACAAACAGATGGAGAGATATATACCATGTTGTCGGACTGGAAGAATCAACACTGTAAAAATGAATATACTACCCAAAGCAATCTACAGATTCAATGCAATGCTTATCAAACTACCAATGGCATTTTTCACAGAACTAGAACAAAAAATTTCACAATTTGTATGGAAACACAAAAGACCGCGAATAGCCAAAGCAATCTTGAGAACGAAAAATGGAGCTGGAGGAATCAGGCTCCCTGACTTCAGACTATACTACAAAGCTACAGTAATCAAGACAGTATGGTACTGGCACAAAAACAGAAAGATAGATCAATGGAACAGGATAGAAAGCCCAGAGTTAAACCCACGGACATATGGTCACCTTATCTTTGATAAAGGAGGCAGGAATGTACAGTGGAGAAAGGACAGTCTCTTCAATAAGTGGTGCTGGGAAAACTGGATAAGGACATGTAAAAGTATGAGATTAGATCACTTCCTAACACCATACACAAAAATAAGCTCAAAATGGATTAAAGACCTAAATGTAAGGCCAGACACTATCAAACTCTTAGAGGAAAACATAGGCAGAACACTCTATGACATAAATCACAGCAAGATCCTTTCTGACCCACCTCCTAGAGAAATGGAAATAAAAACAAAAATAAACAAATGAGACCTAATGAAACTTAAAAGCTTTTGCACAGCAAAGGAAACCGTAAGCAAGACAAGAAGACAACCCTCAGAATGGGAGAAAATATTTGCAAATGAGCCACTGACAAAGCATTAATCTACAAAATTTACAAGCAGCTCATGCAGCTCAATATGAAAAAAACAAACAACCCAATCCAAAAATGGGCAGAAGACCTAAACAGATATTTCTCCAAAGAAGATATACAGATTGCCAACAAACACATGAAAGGATACTCAACATCACTAATCATTAGAGAAATGCAAATTAAAACTACAATGAGGTATCACCTCACACCAGTCAGAATGGCCATTATCAAAAAATCTACAAACAATAAATGTTGGAGAGGGTGTGGAGAAAAGGGAACCCTCTTGCACTGTTGGTGGGAATGTAAACTGATAGAGCCACTATGGAGAACAGCATGAAGGTTCCTTAAAAAACTGAAAATAGAACTACCATATGACCCAGCAATCCCACTACTGGGCATATACCCTGAGAAAACCATAATTCAAAAAGAGTCATGTACCACAATGTTCATTGCAGCTCTATTTACAGTAGCCAGGACATGGAAGCAACCAAAGTGTCCATCAACAGATGAATGGATAAAGAAGTTGTGGCACATATATATATAATGGAATATTACTCAGCCATACAAGAAACAAAATTGAGTGATTTGTAGTGAGGTGGATGGACCTAGAGTCTGTCATACAGTGAAGCAAGTCATAAAGAGAAAAATAAATACCGTATGCTAACACATATATATGGAATCTAAAAAAAAATGGTTCTGAAGAACCTAGTGGCAGGACAGGAATAAAGAGGCAGACGTAGAGAATGGACTTGAGGATATGCGGAGGGGGAAGGGTAAGCTGGGACAAAGGCAGAGAGTAGCTTCGACATATATACACTACCAAATGTAAAATAGATAGCTAGTGGGAAGCAGCCACATAGCACAGGGAGATCAGCTTGGTGCTTTGTGACCACCAAGAGGGGTGGGATAGGGAGGGTGGGATAGGGAGGGTGGGAGGGAGACACAAGAGGGTAGAGATATGGGGATATATGTATATGTATAACTGATTCACTTTGTTATAAAGCATAAACTAACACCATTGTAACACAATCATACTCCAGTAAAGATGTTAAAAAAATAAAAAATAAATAAAAACACAGTTGAAGGAATAAACAGCAGACTACGTTATACAGCAGAATTCATAAGTGATCTGGAAGACAGAACAATGCAAAACACCCAATCAGGACAGCAAAAAGAAAAACAAATTAATAAAAACAGTTTAAGAGGTCTATGGATAACATTAAGCATGAGAACCCTCACATATAGGGGTCCCAGAAGGAGAAAAGTGAGAGAAGGGGATCGAAAATATACTTGTTGAAATTATAGCTGAAAACTTCCCAACTCTCCAGAAAAAAACAGATATTCAAGTACAGGAAGCACAGAGGGTACCAAACAAGATGGACCCAAACAAACCCACACCAAGACATAACATGGTTAAAATGGAAAAATGTAAAGACAGAGAGAATTATCTAAAGGCAACAAAAGATAAATAAATAGTCATATACAAGTTATACCTGTAAGGAACTCAGCTTATTTTTCTGCGAAATTTTGCAGGCCAGAAGGGAGTGGCATGACACATTCAACGTGCTGAAAGGAAAAAGCCTATAACCTGGGATACTCTACCCAGCAAGATTCTATTTAGAATCAAAGGAAATATAAAGAACTTCTAGGACAAACAAAAGCTAGAAGAGTTCATCAATACTAAACCTAACCTAAAAGAAATGACAAAGGGTATTCTCTAAACGGAAAAGAAGAATTCATAGGAAAGGGAAAAATCCAACTAGGAAAGGCAAATATATAGTAAGGACTGAGAATCAACCACTTAAATAAGCCAGTACAAAGATTGAAAGATGAAAAATAGTTAAAGCAACTAAATATCTAAAGCAAATATTAACAGAAATAAAGGGAGAAATGGACAATAATACATTAATAGTAAGGGACCCTACCTTCATCATTGGTTAGATCATCCAGACAGAAAATCATGACCACATTGTTAGATACTGTACTATATGCATTTTTCAAAACCCATAGAGTTATTCACCATAAAGGGAGAGTCTTATTTTAGGTTAATTTGTAACTGCTTATTTGTCAGGATCAGTGTCCCAAGAATAAAATTCTGTCTGTGGCACTCTCTGAAATTCAAGGAGTGCCTTGGGACATGGGGTTGTTAATTATCCCAGTTATTTACAGATCAGGCAAATCAGCAACAACCAAATAACCAATGACTCAAAATGAAAATAGGTAAATACATTAAAAAATTTTATGTCCAAATCACATATATAAAATATCCGGGCTTCCCTGGTGGCACAGTGGTTGAGAGTCCACCTGCTGATGCAGGGGACATGGGTTCGTGCCCCGGTCTGGGAGGATCCCACATGCCGCGGAGCGGCTGGGCCCATGAGCCACGGCTGCTGGGCCTGTGCGTCCGGAGCCTGTGCTCCGTAACGGGAGAGGCCACAACAGTGAGAAGCCCATGTACTGCAAAAAACAAAAAACAAAAAACAAAACAAAAAAAAAAACAAAAAAAAACTGACTTCAAAAACACTTAATGAAAAAATAAATCAAAAGGCAGAAAATGAAATAAAAATACAAAATTAATCCATAATCAAAGTACTATGATCAGTACCAGTAGCTATTTGTAGAATGGCCATGAAGGTAAGATGGTAAGAGACAAAAGAACAATTTCTCCCCTAAACTTTTATGAAGGATTGAAGTATGATGATCCATATGGCTTGTTAATACAGACAAAAATACCACAGGGACCCATTTCTACCTCAACTCCTGGGTCAGAATTAAAGGAGAGAGGCACCAGCTTATCACCCTTTGTCCAACACAAATTTGTATCTTGCTTCACACACACCCCTCCAGTTCAGAGAACAGCACCCAAGCATATGATACTTACCATCTCCCACCCTCTCCTCTGCACAATAACAAAAGATACATAACTCTTTAAAAGCAACAAAATAAAATCATGTCAATAAGCAAAATTTTCTGGGTATTATGCATAAACCTAAATAATTGGTAACTTATGGAGGATTCAAAAGTATTTTTTAAAGAAAGAAGGTATTCTAGGCCCAGGAAGAAAGACAGAGCTTCAATACCTGAGGTCAAAAAATTTGAGCTTCAGTAGGGTAGAGAATGAGAAGCAGTGGGGAATTGTGGAAGGCCTAAAAAAGAAGCCTTGAAATAGGAGAGAACAGGTTAACAGATTTTGGATGGTGTAGGGAAAAGTTTCTACAAAAAGGAAAAATACTCCACAGGCATGACTACCCTGAAAGTCTTATTCCCATTTCTGTCAGGCAACTTTGGGAAAGGGAATATGAATCTCAGAAGAAAAAATGGGATGATTTTTCATGGGACCCTCATTTCTTAAATCACGTCTCTGAAACAAGTACTCCCTTGATGTACCCCAGGGGGTCTGTACTCTAAGGAAAGCATCCCTCTGCAAGTAACTAAACACTCCCAATGCACCCACAGTGCCATGGTCTATGTTGTACATGTCATACATTACTCCACTCACAGTGGGGTCAATCACATCTAATTGTACCTGACTGCTACTCTCTGGAGGAGGATACCACACAAAGAATGTCTAGTGATGACAACCCTGCCTAAATATCCACTCATGCTCATCTGAAACAAACACTAAATGTTTTCAGGCAGTGAGTGGCCACTGACATTTGTCCAAAGGACCTGTGTAGCACCCACCCCACTGTCTTTCCTCATGCAACCCTCCTGAGTGTTCTCTTCTCTCATGTTGCACATTTTACGTGACAGTTTCCAGAACTGAAAACCTTTAAACCTTTTTCCTAGGTTTTCTTGCTCATGGAAGAAATATGCTTGCATGCATTATCTTACTTTTTTTCCCATTCTTATAACAATGTACTAACAAGCAATTTACATTACTCAAATCCAGTTAGGCAGAAAATACACTCCATCACATCAACCCTAGCTTTATCTCTCAAAGATTTGAGGCCCTCTACCTGAGTTTCTTACCTCAACTCTAGAACTACAGAATAAGCAGTGAAAACACACAAAATCCTGAAAACAAAGTGGGGGAAAATGGTCATTTATTGGTGGGGTGGAAAGAAGAGAAATCCCTTTTCTTTTTAATACTCTGGAGTAAAAAAAAAAATTACTTATCAGGAGTGACCTACAAGACATATATGAACTTGGGGCCTAAGGATTCCCTTATATTCCTTTCAGCACCTGGGTTTTCTGACCCTCTTCCTGGAGTAAGGTCATTTTGAGCATGTTTTTCCACTTTTTATCTAAGACACATGCTACTATGGGCCTGTGTTTCTCTGGAATACTGAGCATGGGACACCAAAGTATAGGAAACAAATATGGTGAATGGATTCCAGAGTCGGGGAATTATGGGATGTTTTTACTCTAAAAAAGCTGGTACAAATTTTTTGGGGGGATTCCCTGGTGGCGCAGTGGTTGAGAGTCTGCCTGCCGATGCAGGGGGCGTGGGTTCGTGCCCTGGTCCGGGAGGATCCTGAGTGCCACGGAGCGGCTAGGCCCATGAGCCATGGCTGCTGGGCCTGCGCATCCAGAGCCTGTGGTCCGCAGAGGGAGAGGCCACGGTGGTGAGAGGCCCGTGTACCGGAAAAAAAAAATTTTTTTTGACATAGTGGTACTATCCTGTATCTTGAATTTTATCACTATTATATAAATTTCACATTCATCTAAACTCATATACGTGTTCACTAAAAAGAAGCTATAGTACTGTGTATACATTGAAATGTTAAACTGTACACACACACAAACACACAGCTGAAAATGTTGGAAGGAAGTTCAGGTGAGAAGATTCCAAGTCTTAAACTGGAGGTTTTTTTAGAACTTGACAACTAGGGGCTGAAGATCTTTTAAATAGGGAAGTAGCCAAGTATGGGAAACATCATACTTAGTTTATAATTTTTTATTGAAACAACCATGAAGACTGAGATAAAGGAAATTGTCTTGATATCTGGAAGTCTTGAAATCTTCCTTCTTTAATAGGAAAAATACCTGGCCTATATTAATAGCCACAGGAAGCCCCACATTTTTCCAAAAAGTACAGTCATCCTTTGGTATCCACAGGGCACTGGTTCCAGCACCCCCAATGGATACCAAAATCTGAGGATGCTCAAGTCCCTTCTACAAAATGGCATAGTATTTGCATATAACCTATGCACATCTTACTGTATACATTTTTTGTTTCTTTTTTTGTTTTGTAATTGAAATATAGTTGATTTACAATGTTGTGTTAGTTTCTGGTGTACAGCAAAGTGATTCAGTTTTATATATATGTGTATATATATATATATACACACACACACATATATATATATGTACATATGTATGCTTTTTCATATTATTTTCCATTATGGTTTATCACAGGATATTGAATACAGTTCCCTGTGCTATACAGTAGGACCTTGTTGTTTCTCTATCCTATATATAACAGTTTGCATCTGCTAATCCCAAACTCCCAGTCCTTCCCTCTCCCAACCCCCTCCCCCTTGGCAACCACAAGTCTGCTCTCTATGACTGTGAGTCTGTTTTTGTTTTGTAGATATGTTCATTTGTGTCATATTTTAGATTGCACATATAAGTGATATATGGTATTTGTCTTTTTCTTTCTGACTTCAATTAGTATGATTCCGTATACTTTAAATTATCTTTAGATTATGTATAATACCTCATACAATGTAAATGCTATGTATAAAGTTGTAATACAATATAAATGCTATATAAAGTTACTGGTCCTCAGCAAATTCAAGTTTTGCCTTTTGGAACTTTATGAAATTTTTTTTCAAGTATTTTTGATCTGTGGTTAGTTGAATCTGTGGCTGTGGAACTCAGGGATATGGATGCCAACTGTACCAGGATTTTCAAGAAGACTGTAACTCTTCTCAACACTATTAGCCCTTACAGTCCTCTTCCCACCTGATTGTCTGAAGGCCCACTGGCCACTTTATGTCTCTGTCCTCTCTGTGCAGATTACCCCAAATAAGGAAATACCACTTTCCCCTCTATTTACCACAGGAGAGAAAGAGAATCATAATAGAGAGGGTCCAATCTCCTACTGACACTGCAGATGTGATGAGCTCTGTTATCAGAGAGCCTGACTGCAGTCCATTGTCCAACTCAACCTTCTCTTTTACCTCCATGTTGTCTTGTGCTAGGTCATTCTCAATTTAACCTAGCAGGAATGCAGAAGCACAAGCATCAGCCATAGTAGCCATGCACTGGTTTTAGGTTGGTAGAGAGTAGCAAGTTAGACTAATTCTCGCAGACATACCCGTGCACATGCACGATCAGTTTAACAGGCAGCTGCAACTCCTTTAAGACAAACAGATGTCTCAGTCTCTGATCTGAGTTTCTCACACTCAAGGATAATCAATACTGGCAAAAGCATCATTTAAAATGTCTTCAATTTCTCCTTTTTCCCCTTTAAAAAAATATACTCAATTTCTTATTGGTGATTTTTGGAAACCTCCCAGGGAAGGGAAATCCTCTCTACATAAAGCATTATGGCAACAGTTATTTTTTTTTCTGATTTCCATCAACTCCTATTCTCCTGCCTTGGGGATATATTATCCAGCTTGACAGCCTCTTTGTTTGTTTGATTCCCTTTCCTTTCCACTTCTTAAACCAAATTGTCTCAATATTTCCATGAATTTTCATCACAAAAATCCCTTGAAACAGGACAGAACTATATGGGCTGGAGGTGGGTATGGACAGTAAGAAAAGATCAGCAGGAAAAACTGGGATTGCCTTACATGCCAAGGCAGAAGGGAAGTATTGGAGCACTGAGCAATTGCGGATTGATTCTATCCCTTGCTAATACAGGACTTCACTCAAATAGTGCTTTATCAGAGAAGCCTTCCCTGACCAGTCTATGTGAAACTGCCCCATCCCCTCCTTTCTGGAGCACTGCCCAATCCTCAATACACTTTAATGTTTCTCCACAGTACTTTGGGCTGTTGTGCACAAGTCACATTCTATTCATTTACTAGCTATTGTATATCTGTACTAACAGCTTCTTGAAGTTTTGCCTCTCCTGTTCTCCTACTATATTTGTAGCACCTCACACATGGACTGGCATACTGTATGTGCTTGGTAATTTTTCAATTGAAAAATCGGTGGATATTCCATCTAGTCTCAGCTGCCACATCCATGTCCAATCTTGGTCTTTCAGATGTCCTGTGGTATATAGGACCTAAAACCATGTTGAAATTCCAACAGAGAGCCCAACAGGGAACCCTGTCACTTATCTGAAGATGGAGTGGCATTATATTGCTGAGTATAGAGAACACCATGTTGACAGAGTCTTGCTGTTGTCTAAATCAGGGAATTTTTCTTAGCAGTATTTAGGTAGGGCTATATTCCCAGTGCATGCCTCCTTCTTGGTGGCCATATCTCTTTACAATAAAGGGTTATAGACCACTGAATGACTTATTTGGGACAAATTTTCCTGAGGGACTTCAGCCACCAACAAAGTTGTACTTGTTGAGCATTACTCTAATCAGAAAGGCACACTTCATAATACAGTATATGTGAATGGTGTCTTCCTAAATAGGGCACTGCACACACCATGGCTCAAGGTAGCTTCTCTGCCCAATATACCTTATACCAATGTAGCTCTTCTCATACCTGTCCAATCTCCACTGCCATGGCATGACATTCGTCATTTTTCCATAAGAACTTTCCATAAGAACCATCCTACTTCCTGCCAGATTCCATCTCCACCTGAGTAAGTTTCCCCTCACCTACTCTATGAATCCTTGGATGTTTTTCATGCCCAAAAGAGAATAAGCCCCTTCCTGGTGTTCCTTCCTCATTTAAGAAATATTTTTATTCTCTCTAACCTGTTATCTTTCAAGTTGTAAACCCAAACAAAATAAAACAACAAGAACAAAATACTTACAACACTCCACGTTACCCCCAAATTCCTTCATTCCAAATCCACATAATATTAGTGAAAACACACTAAAACCCTTAGGAAGGAAAGGGGAGATGAGCCATGGGGTGCAAATACTGAGAGGGCAGAAATCCCATTTCTTTTTTCTCTTGAGAAGAAACTAACCATTTAATATATCGCTGTTCAATTCTAAGAGAGAGATGAGCTTAAATCCTAGAGATATCCCTTTCTTCCTCTCAGCTCTAGATTATCTCAGCCCTTGATGAAAGGTCTGGTTGTTGCTAATGTATTTTCCCAATTTTCCACTCTGTGACAGAAGTGCCTAGCACTCTGACTTTCTGATGACCAACTGAACCTCAAAGAAGATGAAAGAGAGCATGTAAAGGTGATAGGACACCACAAACAAGTCACAGTCTAAGAGAATGAGAGCCATGTTATGCCATTCCTACAGAGAGCAAGAGGAAAGAGGATTTGGAAACACACTTCCAGCTAAGTTACTTGCTATGGGGGGGAAAGACTTAGGGAAGGGACATATAAACTGGACTTTCCCAAGTCTTTTTTTTTCTTCCAATAGACTTTCAATAGTTCCCATTTCACAAAGCTGTTAGCACTTTCACAATTTCAATAAATAGATCTGAGCCATCTGTGACCCAAGTATCTGGACTGTGATAAGGATTTTGTTATGGACTAAATCCCCGGTCACTTCTTTCAGCTCTGACAGCCTTTTGGCTGGTACTTATTTCGACCTCAGCCATACCCTACAGCCAAATATCATTATATAAGGGAAGTGTAATGAAACAGAGGATGTTCTCACCTGGTGAACAAAGAAAACAGCTGCATCCCTTCGTGTTTGTCTTTAGGCAGCAGAGTAGGAATTCAGAGTTCTTTGAAGTGGGCAGTTTAGTACTGAACCCAGCTGTATAGTAAACTTGAGTATTTTGGTTCTGCTAGAGACCAGAAGACAAAAATAATATATTCCCAACTTGCCGAGTCTCTAGGCTGACTGGTCCTCTTCTCTTTGTGGGACAAGAGGCACGTACTCTGTCCTCCCAACCCCACTGCTGAACCTAACTTTCATCTTTGACCTTGGTGTCTACAAGAACCAAAGCAGGGGGAGAGAGATAAATTAGGAGTTTGTAATTAACAGATACAAATTACTACATATAAAATAGATATACAACAAGGACCTACACATATTTGGAGTAGTGAGACTTTCTGTGTAGGATGATCCTTAGATCATGTGAAGGAGGAAAGGAGACACCATAAGTAGTAGACACAGGTTGTACATGGGTAATAATGTTGAGAGACAGATAGAGAAATTTCCTTCTTTTGACCACAACCTAAATTTTTGCCAAGGAGTGAAGTGGGAGTGAAACCTATGGCTCTCTGAGATGCAGGAATACCAAAACCCCTCGTTTTCCATAACCACTGATTTGGTTAAAGAGGGCTTACCTTTGCAGAGCATCAAGATTCTTGTTCCCACAGAAGAATGTAAAATTTATAACTTGCACTGTTCTAGTTCTACAGATGGTCTCCAACTACTGGCTATCTTCTTTCTCTCCCTCTGCATGCAGAGTTAAGAATAGAAATCCAAAGGTGAATAAGAGAAAAAAAAGTCATATTTTATCATTATCAAGAGTTCTAAAGTGTAGTTCCTCCTTGCCCATCCATTTTTCACATAACTAAAAAAATCAATGAATAAGCAAACACATAATAAATCAATAAATAAGAGTTGAAAAGTATATATCAGACTGACAAAGCTTCACCTAACTTAACCATGGTTAACCCCGAGTGCTTTGGTGACTTCAAATATGATTGAAGGAGAATCCAAGAAAGAGGAAATTTCGTTCTGCAGAGAGAAATATCAATGGGGAGACACAGGGGCATCATAACTTACCTCATGTTGTAGTCTCATATGCACAGGCCCCTTTTTAACCAACTTTTAAACTCCTCAAGAACATACATATGAAGATTTACCTAGGGTGCCCTAATTTCCTATGTCTTACTTAGAAGGCACATACGAGGGTCCCCTGATGTGGCCCAGTGCTGAAAAGATGGTGCCTTGGTTCAAGGAAAGATTCAGGTAGCCATACCTCCTCTGGGACCACCACATATGTTGTACCTGTTATACATTACTTCACTCCAAGATGTGCCAATCATATTTTTAGGCACATGAATGGTACATCCTGGAATGGGGTACTGCACACAGAATGGCTGAAGGTGGCAATGTTATCCATACTCAAACACCCCTCACCATGCCATTTCAGTCAATACCCCAACACTCTCAGTCCATGATGGCTCAGAAGAATAGACCCAAAAGCATGGAAAACAATCATTTAGCTCCCCTCTATCTTTTACCCATCTCTGAATATATATCTGCTCACCTACTATGCTTCTAATGGGACAAACTTTAGAACTGAGAGAGAATAAACTTTCCTCCCCCAACCTCTACCTCTGGGACTTAGAATATTTGTCTGCATTACTGTGCTGAGTTTCAATTTAATATAGTTGTCACATGAAAAACTAGTTTGCATTGCCCAAAAGTGAGTTGCTACGTAGAAAGGACCACTCCACTCACCCATCACATCTAGATATCACAGGCCACATAAAGATCCAATTGGAAGAGAGCTGGACAGAACTCTCGCCTTCTTTGCAACTTGAATTTTCCTTATACTAGCAAATGAGCATGACTGGGGCATCCTCTGGTCAAGGACAGAGGACTGTAGTAGCAGAAGAAGCAGCCATGTACCTCATTTAGAAGAATAGGCAGTTTTTCCCTCCTAGTCTTCCCTGTGCCCAACCCCAATCAGTCTACCAGGCTGCTTAGATACTTTCACCACAGTACTTGGTCTTGGAACTGGATCATGGTCAAGGAAACATCATTCAGCCAACAAAACTACTCAAAATATCTCAAATACTTCTCTTGAATTTGTTGATCTCGATGAAAGAGACTAAAGGTATAATATACTCCACTGCAACATTTATATATACCACCTTCCCTTTCTATATACTTCTCTCATACCCCAAAGTTTTTCCCTGGATTGCTATTTCAGTCACCACAATGGACACCTAATACCTTACAATAAAACAAATATACCTATTTGTCAACCACCAGGCCACATGCCATTTCTCCTTCTCTTCCTCTGTCTCCTCTTTCACAATAACTTCAAAGAAGTCATGGCCACAGCCAGACACATCAGTGGTAGTTGAACCTAAGAGCTCAGAGAAGTCCCAAACTCGACAATTCTCTACCTCTTTAGTACTCAAGGTCCAATTCAAAGGGAGAAACAACAGTAATTTGAACAAGAAATATATAATATAATAAGTTATTAACTAAACTAGGAGATTCAAGTAATGAGGGTTGGCTAGCATAAACTAAATCAAATTTTAAAGAATATAGTAATACCAGATATATAACACCAGATATATCATTATATAAAATTATATATAGTAGCCACTAACCATCAGGCAACATCTGATTTATCTCAGTGTAGGTGTCTGGTCAGTTTGTTGGTTGTCTTTTCTCATTCATGTTGTTATTTTCCTGGTTCTTGGTATGACAAGTGATTTTCTATTAAATATAAAATGGACATTTGGAATATTAATTATGTGAGATGCCTTATCATGTTTACTCTTTATTTGTTGTTAAGCAAGCAGTCTATCCATTGAGGGGCAAGTAAGTATACAGGTTCAACTCCCCACCATGCCCTGCCAACAGTACACTAGCAAAAGAGGGACATTGCCTCACACAGCCTCTCTGAAGACATGTGGGTAGAAGTACAGTGCTCCACCTCAGCCCCACTGAGATTATCCCAGAAAAAGTGGGGTATCAACCTGCATGGCCTAATCACCTCAATGTGGGAAGGTAAAATCAGCTTCCCATCAGGCCCCACTTTCACTAGACAGAAAGGAAGTAGATGCCAACTCACCCGCTTTACTGCTGTTTGGTCAGGGTGGATGCTCAGCTCCTCACTGGGCCCTGTCGCTCTAAGGAGAGAGGAGGAAAGAAGGGTTCCTTGGATAAATGACTAAATTTAGGGATGGGGCAGGGAAATTACAAGACAAGACTGCAGCATCTTATAGTACCAGAAAGTTATGAAGAGCTCAAAAAACCAAAGGATGGGGACATATCAAGGGGACACAGAAGCCAACCTGAAAGAGCTCCAAAAGGCCAAATCTGGAATAATAGTAGCAACAGAATGAATATTGTATTATTTGATTATAACCCCAAATTCAAAGTAAACATATAAAGGTCCATATTGATACAAATAAATAATTCAGTAAATTAATTGAGAAGTTACAAACCTTTCTGTAGAATAATTTCAAATTATGTATATATGACATATATATATATAGTGCCCCTCCCAGAAGTGTCACTTAAGCCACCTTTTCACCCTGTGCCCACAATCCTAGAGTATAGCCTTTACTTAGTAACTAACTTTCAAATAATAAAGTATGGGAAGGGAAAATATATTAAGTTTTCACTGGAGATATGTGACAAACACTAACATAACCAAGTGACAGAGGCTGACATCATCAGTGTTGTCATGTATATGCCATGGACCCCCTGATGTGATGTGATGGGCACTTCACCTCTGGTATTTTTTCTAAAACCCAATATTTTGACTCTAATTTTGAGGAAAAAAAGAAATTAAGTGGTATATATATATATATATATATATATTTTTTTTTTTTTTTTGCAGTATGTGGGCCTCTCACTATCGTGGCCTCTCCCGCTGTGGAGCACAGGCTCCGGACACGCAGGCTCAGCGGCCATGGCTCACGGGCCCAGCAGCTCCGCGGCATGTGGGATCTTCCCAGACCGGGGCATGAACCCGCGTCCCCTGCATCGGCAGGCGGAGTCTCAACCACTGCGCCACCAGGGAAGCCCTTAAGTGGTATATTTTGAACTAACATTGGAAGATTCACTATTGTTTAAATACCAGTTTTCCCCAATTTTCTCTATAAATTCAAAAATGTAAGTCATTTGCCAGCTGTCTTTTTTTTTGGTAATAATTTAGCAGTTGATTTGCTTTTTGTTTCTTTTTTTAAACTCTTTATTTTATATTGGAGAATAGCCGATTACCAATGTTGTGATAGTTTCAGGTGCACAGCAAAGGGACTGAGCTATACATATGCATGTATCCATTCTCCCCCAAACTCCCCTCCCATCCAGCCTGCCACATAACATAGAGCAGAGTTCCCTGTGCTATCCAGTAGGTCCTTGTTGGTTATCCATTTTAAATATAGCAGTATGTACATGTCAATCCCAAACTCCCTAACAATCCCTTCCCGTCATGCTTCCCCCCTGGTAACCATAAGTTCATTCTCTAAGTCTGTGAGTCTGTTTCCGTTATGTAAAGAAGTTCATTTGTACAATTTCTTTTTAGATTCTACATATAACGGATATCATATGATATTTCTCTTTCTCTGTCTGGCTTACTTCACTCAGTAGGACAATCTCTAGGTCGATCCATGTTGCTGCAAATGTCATTATTTCATTCTTTTTAATGGCTGAGCAATATTCCATTGTATATATGTACCACATCTTCTTTATCCATTCCTCTGTCAAAGGACATTTATGTTGCTTCCATGTATTGGCTATTGTAAATAGTGCTGCAATGAACATTGGGGTGCATGTATCTTTTCAAATTATGGTTTTCCCCAAAGTGGGATTACTGGATCTTATGGTTTAAATCCTTTCGGGTTTTTTTGTAACATCTTTATTGGAGTATACTTGCTTTACAATGGTGTGTTAGTTTCTGCTTTATAACCAAGTGAATCAGCTATACATATACATATATTCCAATATCTCTTCCCTCTTGTGTCTCCCTCCCACCCTCCCTATCCCACCACTCTAGGTGGTCACAAAGCACTGAGCTGATCACCCTGTGCTATGTAGCTGCTTCCCATTAGCTATCTATTTTACACTTGGTAGTGTATACATGTCAATGCCACTCTCTCATTTCATCCCAGCTTACCCTTCCCCCTCCCTGTGTCGTCAAGTTCATTCTCTAAGTCTGCATCTTTATTCCTGTCCTACCCCTAAGTTCTTCAGAAACATTTATTATTATTATTATTATTTTAGATTCCATATACATGGGTAAGCATATGGTATTTATTTTTCTCTTTCTGGATTGCTTCACTGTATGACAGTCTCTAGGTCCACTTACCTCACTACAAATAACTCAATTTTGTTTCTTTTTATGGCTGAGTAATATTCCATTGTACATATGCACCACATCTTCTTTAACCATTCATCTCTCGATGGACACTTAGGTTGCTTCCATGTCCTGGCTATTGTAAATAGAGCTGCAATGAACATTGTGGTACATGACTCTTTGAATTATGGTTGTCTCAGGGTATATGTCCAGTAGTGCAATTGCTGGGTCGTATGGTAGTTCTATTTTTAGTTTTTTAAGGAACCTCCATACTGTTCTCCATAGCGGCTGTATCAATTTACAATCCCACCACATGGCAAGAGGGTTCCCTTTTCTCCACACCCTCTCCAGCATTTACTGTTTGTAGATTTTTGGATGATGGTCATTGCGACTGGTGTGAGGTGACACCTCACTGTAGTTTTGATTTGCATTTCTCTAATGATTAGTGATGTTGAGCATCCTTTCATATGTTTGTAGGCAATCTGTATATCTTCTTTGCAGGAATGTCTATTTAGGTCTTCTGCCCATTTTTGGATTGGGTTGTTTGTTTTTTTTATATTGAGCTATATGAGCTGCTTGTAAATCTTGGAGATTAATCCTTTGTCAGTGGCTTCATTTGCAAATATTTTCTCCCATTCTGAGGGTTGTCTTTTCATCCTGTTTATGGTTTCCTTTGCTGTACAAAAGCTTTTAAGATTCATTAGGTCCCATTTGTCTATTTTTGTTTTTATTTCCATTTCTCTAGGGGGTGGGTCAAAAAGGATCTTGCTGTGATTTATGTCATAGAGCGTTCTGCCTATGTTTTCTGCTAAGAGTATAGTGTGTGGGCTTTCATTTAGGTCTTTAATCCATTTGGAGCTTGTTTTTGTGTATGGTGTTAGGAAGTGTTCTAATTTCATTCTTTTACATGTAGCTGTCCAGTTTTTCCAGCACCACTTATTGAAGATGTCTTTTCTCCATTGTATATTCTTGCCTCCTTTATCAAAAATAAGCTGAGCATATGTGTGTGGGTTTATCTCTGGGCTTTCTATTCTGTTCCATTGATCTATATGTCTGTTTTTGTTTCTGTACCATACTGTATTGATTACTGTAGCTTTTTAGTATAGCCTGTAGTCAGGGAGGCTTATTCATCCAGCTGTGTTTTTCTTTCTCAAGACTTCTTTGGCTATTTGGGGGCTTTTGTGTTTCCATACAAATTGTGAAATTTTTTGTTCTAGTTCTGTGAAAAATGCCATTGGTAGTTTGATAGGGATTGCACTGAATCTGTAGGTTGTTTTGGCTAGTATAGTCATTTTCACAATGTTGATTCTTCCAATCCAAGAACATGGTATATCTCTCCATCTCTTTGTATCACCTTTAATTTCTTTCATCAGTGTCTTATAGTTTTCTGCATACAGGTCTTTGGTCTCCTTAGGTAGGTTTATTCCTAGATATTTTGTCCTTTTTATTGCAATGGTAAATGGGATAGTTTCCTTAATTTCCCTTTCAGATTTTTTATCATTAGTGTATTGGAATGCAAGAGATTTCTGTACATTAATTTTGTGTCCTGCTACTTTACCAAGTTCATTGATTAGCTCTAGTAGTTTGCTGGTAGCATCTTTAGGATTCTTTACGTATAGTATCATGTCATCTGCAAACAGTGACAGCTTTACTTCTTCTTTTCCAATTTGGATTCATTTTATTTCTTTTTCTTCTCTGACTGATGTGGCTAAAACTTCCAGAACTATATTGAATACTAGTGGTGAGGGTGGACAACCTTGTCTTGTTCCTGATCTTAGTTGAAATGGTTTCAGTTTTTCACCATTGAGAACGATGTTGGCTGTGGGTTTGTCATATATGGCCTTTATTATGTTAAGGTAAGTTCCCTCTATGCCTACTTTCTGGATGGTTTTTATCATAAATGGGTGTTGAATTTTGTCCAAAGCTTTTTCTGCATCTATTGAGATGATCACATGGCTTTTCTCCTTCAATTTGTTAATATGGTGTATCACATTGATTGATTTGCATATTGAAGAATCTTTGTATCCCTGGGATAAATCCCACTTGATCACGGTGTGCCGTGTGTTCTCCCAGGTAAGTTGTCCGTGGATCATGGGACCCTGTCAGTGGCTGGCTGCACAGGCTCCCAGCCCCCACCCACCCCAGCAAGTGAGCAGACAAGACTCTCGGGCTGGTGAATGCTGGTTGGCACCGATCCTCTGTGTGGGAATCTCTCTGCTTTGTCCTCTGCACCCCTGTTGCTGCACTCTCCTCTGTGGCTCTGAAGCTTCACCCCCACCACCACCCCTCTCCGCCAGTGAAGGGGTTTCCTAGTGTGTGGAAACTTTTCCTCCTTCACAGCTCCCTCCCAAAGGTACAGGTCCTGTCCCTATTCTTTTGTCTCTGTTTTTTCTTTTTTGTTTTGCCCTACCCAGGTACGTGGGGAGCTTCTTGCCTTTTGGGAGGTCTGAGGTCTTCTGCCAGTGTTCAGTGGGTGTTCTGTAGGAGTTGTTCCACATGTAGATGTATTTCAAATATATTTGTGGGGAGGAAGGTGATCTCCACGTCATACTCCTCCACCATCTTGAAGGTCTCTCCTAGCAGTTGATTCTTAAATTTCTATGAAAATCAATCCAACTCACATGAAAACAAAATATAACCAAAACAATCTTGAAAAAATATATTTGTTGGTGTCACACTATTCAGTTTCAAGATTTACAATAAAGCTAAATTATTCAAGAAGAATACAGTGATTCATCAATGAAACATCATAGAACAGTTTAGCTATATTTCTATATATATATAACTGTATGGCCAACTGCTTTTGACAAAGGTAGCAAGGCAATCTAAATGTAAAAGTAAAGTCTTTTCAATAAATGTTCATGTAAATCTGCATATTCTCAGGTATAATATAAACCTTGTCTTCTTGGAAGATCAGTCATACACCTAAACATTAAAGTAGAAAACGAAGCCTCAGAATGAAAACATAGCAAATATCATGGTGACCTTGGGGTAGCCAAATGTTTCTTAGAGAGTACATAAAAGCACTAAATCTAAGATAAATTATTGATTAAAAATGTTCACCAAATTAAATTCTGTGCTCATGAAAAGATATCATTAGAAAATAAGTGGTTAGACTGAAGATTAGGAAAAAACATTTTTAGTCTATCCAGAATACATACAGCATTCTTACACCTCAAAAAAGAAGATAAACACTTCAATAAAAATTAACAACATATTTTCACTGTTGCTTCATAAACATAAATAAATTGCCAACGATCACATGAAAAGATGCTCAAACCATCAGTTATCATGGAAATGCATATTATAACCATAATTAGATACTGCTACACGTGCATTAGAAAACCTGAAATTAAACAGACTGACAATGACCAAGTGTCAGTGAGATGTGAAGCAAGTGGAACTCCTAGCAACTGGAACTCCTGTGCATTGCTGGGAGGAGTTTAAGTGGTACAACTATATTAGAATATTATTTGGCAGTTTCTTGTAATGTTAAATATTCAACCACCCCATGACCCAGAAATTCAATTGCTAGCTATTTATCCCAGAGAAGTTAGTAACAATCAGAAATGAATATAGAAGATAGAATTCAAGTCACAAATAGTGATGGCTATCCACAATATCTAAAAATATTTCAGAGTTCAACTGTACTTTAAAGTACCTCAGGTTGAATTTTTCTTGATTTGGCAATATTTTTCAAGGCTTCTCATTCAAAGGTGGACAAAATGGGACATAATGCTGTTCAATTACTCAGTAATTATTATTACCTAGTAACTATGATCAAAAGAGAGAGTCAAACTGTAAAAGAAAACATCTTCTGAAAGAGTGAAGGGGAAGAGAGAATGAAACAGAGAGAAGGTTGGCTGAGATGATCTGAAAGTTGCCTCTATTTCCTGAGCTTGTGCTTCTAGTTTGCCTCCTAATACATGTTCTTACAGTCAGGCTTTTGGAAAAAAGTACCACTGAATTGCAAAATCATATCACAAATGTTTGAATAGGGTGATTACTGTACAATAATATTCCCTAAGGTTATAGACTTTTCTTATAAGCAAAATTTCTGAGAGTTCCACAGCTAGGTCTTTCGGAAGTTGCAGGGCTCAACCCACTAAGTTAAAAAATTTGTTTATCATTAGTGAATTCACTGTAACCACTTTACCTGAAAAGCCTCTGAAAGGGATAAATAAAGAGAATGAAAGGGGGACATAATAGAAATGAACATGAATGCTGACATGCTTTGACCAGAAACTGTAACCAGTTTCACATAACAATGCCAATCATTGCATGCATTTTTCTGTTTTTAAGTTCTAATGTTCTAAACAGATGTCTCAACTACTTAAGCCTAATCAAAGTGAATTTTATTTTGTCTTTTATGTTTTTTGTATGATTATGACTTTGGAGAAGTGTTGTATCATCTAATTGTGCACATTGCACTATATCATGGGCCAAGTAACTTTTTCTCTAATTCTTTCATTCAACAACCATTTAGTGAGCCACTAAGTGGCCACAGAACATCATGGCTACAGTAAAAGTTAAAGGGAATTCACTGTCCCTGACCAACCTACCACCATTTGATTCATAAGATTCTTATTCCCTAGCCTCTATAACCCTATCTGGTTCTTATTCTGATTCAAATAGCTTTGAACCTCTTTTTGTTTACCCTCCAAGTAACTCTACTTTCATTTAGTGTGAAATTACATGATGATAAACAGAAATTTATCTTTTTAAGTCTATGGTGTGTCAGCGGTAATTGCAGAAGTGTATTAGTAGACCAGCACCACCACTGAAATTATTGATAGAGATCAAGCCTTTGTTTGTCTCTGAAGATTAATGTTTCTCACACAGATATCATCATAATCACTCCATAGGAAAGTAAAAAATTACAAACTCCAGTTCAGAAATTACAAAAACAGGAATTTATTCTCCAAACTTGTCAATAACTTTTTATGAAAACTCATTCCATGGGAAGATTTCTGGAATAGAAAGACCCTGACTCTAGCTAACTCAAGGATCTCATGAATTTTCATTTTAGTTACAAATTAATGCCTGCTGGCAAAAAGTACTAATTCTTTAGCAAATTGCATATTAGTAATTGCAGTTGCAACAGGGATGCTAATTTTCATTTGCTAAATGCTCTTTAGAAAAATGCTTTTTGTAAATCAAGTCCTTTAACATTAATACCATCATATTTTCACCCTTTTTAAATTAAAGCTTGTTATGTTAATTCTGAATTCCTACATAAAACCCAAACCAAATACAAAAAGGAAAATAAAATTATCAAGGGAAGGTCTGTTTCATGTATATGTAGTTATATGTCTTGGTGTGTATATAAATGTGTGTGCATACATGTATGAGAAGGTATATATGGGCATATGGCAATGAGGTATGTGTTTGTGTGTGTGTGTGTGTGTGTGTGTGTGTGTGTGAGGGGAATATATTTAGATTTGACAATGGTTTCATAAACTATTTTTTCAAAGTGATAATTAATTTATCATTGGGGGTGTGTGAGATGATTTCAACTGGCATGTTGACAAGCAGTGTAGCCTAATATTTATGTTGTATTTGAATGGGTATTAGAAAAAAAACTAATTAATAAGTAAAACCTTTGGCTTCAGGGATATTATTTCTCAATGAAACCAAATACAAAAAATGATTTGATATAAAAAGATAAGAAGTAAATAATAGTAGAGGTAAAATATGAAAATGGCCAAACTGTGAATATGTCACATAGGCCCTGAAGTTTAGGATACAATGATTTAAATCATGTTGCAAAAAAATATAAATGGAACACAGAAATAAGTAGCTATATATTTTATATTTGTGTTTAGCCACAAGAACAAGTTCCCTCCTTTGAGGCAGTAGTGAATGGATTATGACAAAAATAACCTTTTATAATGTAATTGACATTATGTTTACACCTATGTTATTGTTAACAAGTGATTACAATGCTACATTGTGACCTTGAGAATAAAGAATCCCATGAACAATCTTCATCAGTTACACAGTAAAATATTATTAAAAACAGTCACTTCACATAAGTGGGAAAAAGAAATAGCTGTGATGTTACAGCTTCTTAAATCTCTGAAATGTGTCATTTGATATCTCAATGGGAATGAAGATGTACATAACAAACTTTATTACATTAAATCACATGTCACTTTCCCTGATGATGTATTTCCACACCTAATCTGAGGTCAGGAGGTTTCACAGAACTCATTGAATCTGGATCACTAAGCTGGATTTTTTTTTCCCCTAAATTGAAGTACAGTTAATTTACAGTGTTGTGCTAGTTTCAAGTGTATGGCAAAGTGATTCAGTTATACATACACAAAGACACACACAGACACACATATATATTTCAGATTATTTTCCGTCATAGGTTATCACAAGATGAGTATAGTTCCCTGTGCTATACAGGTCCTTGTTATTTACCTATTCTATATATAGTAGTGTGTATATGTTAATCCCAAACTCCTAATTTATCTCTCTCTCCCTCTCTGCTATCCCCTTTGGTAACCATAAGTTTGTTCTCTATGTCTGTGAGTCTATTTCTGTTTGGTAAGTAAGTTCATTTGTATAATTTTTTAGATTCCACATGTAAGTGATATCATATGATACTTGTCTTTCTCTGTTTGACTTACTTACTATGATAATCTCTAGGTCCATCCATGTTGCTGCAAATGGCATTATTTCATTCATTCTTTTTATGGCTGAGTAGTATTCCATTGTGTGTGTGTGTATATATATATATATATATATATATATATATATACACACACCACATCTTCTTATCCATTCCTCTGTCAATGGACATTTAGGTTCCATGTCTTGGTTATTGTAAATAGTCTGCTATGAACATTGGGGTGCATGTATCTTTTTGAATTAGAGTTCTCTCTGGATATATGCTCAAGAGTGGGATTGCAGAATCATACGGTAACTCTATTTTTAGTTTTTAAAGGAAATTCCACACTGTTCTCCAAAGTGGCTGCACCAATTTACATTCCCACCAACAGTGTAGGAGGGTTCCCTTTTCTCCACATCCTCTCCAGCAATTATTTGTAGATTTTTTGATGATGGCCATTCTGACTGGTGTGAGGTGATATCTCATTGTAGTTTTGATTTGTGTTTCTCTAATAATTAGCGATATTGAGCACTTTTTCATGTGCCTGTTGGCCATGGATTTTTAACTGTTGTATAATGAGCCAGAAATTATGTTGGGAATTGGTAAGGATGAAGTGCATTTACACACGCAGAAGGACAAAACATGGCCTAGCATATTTGGCAATACCCAGTTATATTATCCACAGATAATACATAATGTAGACAGAGGATTTTGATAATTTCATTTGAAAATGGTCATGGTATTAGCTAAATTTTATTTCATGAGCTATACAACTCATTATGGCAATCTGTTCCTTAGCCATGTATACAACATTGGCTATAAACTCTTAGATCCATAAAAGACTAATACTACCAGGATTCCCTGGCTCCTAAAACCTGTGATTTATTTAGTAACAGAATTAGAATATCCTTTGGTCATTGATGACCTTAGTGAGAGCTTTTTTAGGGTAAGGAGTAGAAGTTCCTTGAAGTATAATAAATAGAAAAGAGAAAGGGAAGATATAGGACCAATGAGTACAAAAACCTCCCAGAAGAGAAGAACAAGAGGTCTTTTGGTAGTAAGTGAAGGGAATACAGAGAAGAGTATGTTTGGTCTGTTTGTAGTCACCACCTGTCATTGAAGAGAGCTCAGGACAAATTCTGCAATATCAAATAGCATGAGTTAAAGGAAAAGACTTTATTAGGGAGAAGAAAAAATTGCAAGAACTGAATCAACAAGAAATGATAAGTTACAAGTCCTCCATTATTCCATTATCACACAAAAACATAGGTCAGTGTCTGACCCTGTTGGACACACAGCATGAGTGAGGCTAAAATAAACTCCCATTACTATCCCTTCTTCTTATAAGCACACATGAGAATGTGACCTTGTCAGATGGGTTACAAACAGACCCCTAGGCACAAGGCAGTCAGTTTTCAGGTGCCAGCTTTATATAGGAGCTATATGGAACTCCAGCTATCCAGAGTCTGAAGAACTTGGGCCCCTTGGAGTGATAATCTCCGTTCCTCATTAAGCACTGAACTTGGATGCAGCCAGTCCAGCTGAGAGGAGAAGCCTGGAGTCACAGACAGTTTATTGTTCAGGCAACTCAGAATAAGCCAGTAGGTTTATTTTAAACTTATTAAATATTCCTTCCTTCCTTTCTTTCTTCCCTCCTTCCTTCCTTTCGTGTGTGTGTATGTGTTCCTGTTTGATTTCACTTTTGATTCATTCCTTGTTTGATTTCATTTTGATATATATACATAAAATATATCATTTATGTTTGCTATATATTATATAAATATATTTCCTTATATTCATTATATATTATATAATTGTGATCTCCTACTAATACTCTTTGCAACAAATCTCTTAATATATATCTTCTAATGATACATAGCCCACATGGCTCCATTGGCACATTCTACATTTTTGAAGCCACCATATCCTAGTTCTAAAACCAGACATGTGCCTCAGAAGAAAAGTAAACTACAAACAATATTTCTCATAAACATCAAAACAAATATCTTTAAAAACAAATTTTTTGGCAAACCAACCTAGTAATATATAAAACGATAATACATTATAGCCCAATGGAATTTGTTCCACAAATGCACAGCTGCACAGCTGGTGTAGCATTCAAATATTGACATAATTTACCTCATGAAAAAAAATGAGAAAAACTAGATAATCATTTCAATTAATGTAGAAAAGTATTTGCAAAAATCAGCCCCTATTCATGATAAATTCCTCAGCAAACTATGAATAGAAGGGAATATCATCCTGATAAAGGACAACTACAAAAAGCAAACAAAATAAACAACAGGCTTTTCAAAATAGTTACATTTAAAATAATCATCAAATCAAAGAATTTCACCAAATTCTTTGCCAGTAACATTTGTGTGGAAGGGATTCTTTCAACGGAAATATTTAATAGTTGTAGAATGTAAACCATATGAGGGCAGAGACTTGATTTAGTTCACTGCTGTATTCCTAGAGCCAACCACCACAGTGCCTGCCAGAGAGTAGCAGTCAATAAATATCCATTAATGAAATAAGTTTTCTTTGCACTTAACTGTTGAATAAATTCAATAAAGCTAGAGATTTCTGATTAAAAATGAAAAACTTGATGTATTTGTCTGTTTTTTTTCCAGTACCATACTCTTGATTACTATAGCTTTGTAGTATAGTCTGAAGTCAGGGAGCATGATTCCTCCAGCTCCATTCTTCTTTCTCAAGACTGTTTTAGCTATTTGGGGTCTTCTGTGTTTCAATTTAAATTTTAAAATTATTTGTCTAGTTCTGTGAAAAATGTCATTGGTATTTCAATAGGGATTATATTGAATATGTAGATTTCCTTGGGCAGTATGGTCATTTTATTCTTTTTGATGCAATGGTAAACAGGACTGTTTCCTTAATTACTCTTTCTGATATTTCATTGTTGGTGTATTGAAATGCCACAGATTTCGGTATATTAGTTTTGTATCCTGTAACTTTACAGAATTCATTGAAGAGCTCTAGTAGTTTTCTGGTAGCATCTTTAGGATTTTCTATGTATAGTATCATGTCACCTGCAAATGGTGACAGTTTGACTAAACTAGCGTTCAAGGAGAGAATAATGACCATCTTTTAAACTATGACCACTTATATTACATCAATAATAAATAAAATAATAAGGTAAAAGTGATAGAATAAATTGCATTTTTATTGCAACAAGAACAAAGGAGAGGTATTATTTTTCCTTTTTCTGTGATAGGCTTAAGTACTATATTACATGTAAAGTGCCTATTATAGTGTTTGATACATAGTATAAACTCAATAAATTACAGTCACTAAGGGCACACAGATAGCTTAAGAAAACCAGAGATGCAGAGTCAAAAGAAATGCAGCATGAGGAAATTCTTCAACAGCTAGCCTCTAGAAGACTATATGGGCATTATTCATACCACCCTGAACCCTTCTTCTCTGTCCCATGTGCCAGTCTTACAGTTGACATCTCAATTAAAGAATCATGTCCCCAATAACCTACCTTGAAAGTCTACTGGTGTAGCTAATCCGATTATTTCTCAAAGTCACATGTTCTAACACCCAGGGTCCAATACATCCCATTGATTTTCTTTCCTCTTGTACATTTACATATATATGTGTATATATATGTACATATATATTTATATACAAATATATAATTTTGAATCTACTTTGGAATATATATAGTTTTTAATTATCAAAACCCATTAAAGAGGAGAGCTTTCTTCTCTATTTTAGGAAAAATGTGATTTTTGTTTTCCAAATAAAGATTTCATTTCATTCTCAGAGTAAGTAATCCATTCCATGGTATTGTATTTGATTTGTGATTTTCGAAAAAGTGACTTAAGGTTGGGAGGGGTTTTAGCTAAAATAAGATGGTTTAAGTATTCTGAAGTCCCTTCTGTATTGACTTAATGAGATTGTTCCATCAGTGCCTGTAGCAAATTAACACCAGGGAAGTGAGCAATTCATTTGAGCTTGTTTGAATAATTTACCACCACATTTTTAGGAAGTTCAAGATAGCCCCTCGTTTTATGTTTGCACAATTATAAATGATTTCTTTAGTGTTTACGGGAAGTTTATTTCCCTCCTTGTAGATTTACATATGATTTAATAAAGATGCTTTTCACATGATGCCTACTTTCTCCTCCATTTCAATGTGCTGTTTTAAAAGCTGCAGGGGACACTGCTGTTACATGGGTGATGGTGTCTGATGGAATGGCACCAACATACCCAGGTAAATGATCCAAGTTCATTTAATGTGAGTAAAATAAACTAATTTTACTACACAGAACGGAGAACCCAGAGGATCTAGTAGCCTATTTCCAGTCAGAATGAAACTATCTCCTTGTTTTGAAGTCCCTATGAGTGTCAGCACGTGCTAAAGTAATGCCTAATCCAAAGGGAGGTGGGGCAGGGACAACCTTATCTGGATCTTCTAGAAAGATGATGATCTTTATAACACCTGTCCCCTCCTAACTAGAGACTCTGATTAGGCAAGTATTTATTGAAAAATGCCTCAGCATATTCCTGAGTGTCCACTATGAATCAAAAGTCAAATATTCAATGTCATATTATACATATTATTATTGATGTGATTTTCAAGTGAGAAAACTGAAGCTCATGAAGCTAAGTAACTTATTCACCATTACATATCAGGTAATAAAGAGATTTAAAACCTGGTCTGGGGCTTCCCTGGTGGTGCAGTGGTTGAGAATCCACCTGCCGATGCAGGGGACACGGGTTCGTGCCCCGGTCCGGGAAGATCCCACATGATGCGGAGCAACTAAGCCTGTTTGCCACAACTACTGAGCCTGTGCTCCAGAGCCCATGAGCCACAACTACTGAGCCCACATGCCACAACTACTGAAGCTCGTGTGCCTAGAGCCCGTGCTCCACAACAAGAGAAGCCACCGCAATGAGAAGTCCACACACCTCAATGAAGAGTAGCCCCCACTCGACGCAACTAGAGAAAGCCCGCGCACAGCAATGAAGACCCAATACAGAAAGTACAAAGACTACTATAGCAAACATCTATTTATCCATGGCCTTGAATGTGACAGATATTATTTTGCTGTACCATGTCACTTTTAAAAATATTTGCTTATATTTTTTAAAATTTAATTAATTAATTTAATTAATTTTAAAAAATAAGATCAACAACAATCATCTCAGCACATTCAAAGAGAATGGATTATAGCTGAGAATTAATCTGTACTTGGAAATAGGGAATGCTCATCTCATTCCTTGGAATTATACAGGAAGTTACAATGCATTACCTCTAATGAGAAATTCTTAATAGCCCCAGGCATTTACAATTTTTATGTTCAGATATTTCCAACTGGATGTGTATCTGATGTCCTCTTTTACTTTAGTAGATTTTATCCTTTGGTTAGTTGGTTGTCAGAAGAAATAATTTTCTATGAAGATAAAAATCTTTGTTTTGAATAATATTTTAGTCCCTTTTAATGCAATATGCCATTGACTTGATTCTCAAATATTTTTACTGATGAATACCAGTTCTGCTTCTTGCCTGAACTCCAGACTTCTATAACTTCAGTGATTTCTTTACTCACTGATTCATTTTAATCCACTTCTGAATCAAATATTTAAGGAGAACCTACTGTGTGCAAAGCCTTGCCCTAAGCATTTCTACATGTAATCTTCCATGTCCCACGCCATCCCACAAAATATTTTATTGACTTTGATTCCCCAGTGGCATACATATGGGTCATGTTAATGTGACATTTCCAGGCACCTCCTGTTTATCACTACTTTATTTTTCTACCCCACTGTCTCATTTATGGGGCCAACCTCATCTACAAGATAAAAATCTCTTGATTTTCTTCCTAACTGACTGTGGTGGAGAAAATCAAGGATGACCCCTAGTTGTCACTTCCTTTGGTAGTCATGCCCTTTTGTGATGTCCTCGTTCTGAGTTTGGATGAGACCTATGACTTGATTCTGACCAAAGTAATATAGCAAAAGTGATGCTAGTCCACTTCTGGGATTATACTAAATAGAAAGGTGGCATCTGTGTAGTTACAATATTCTTTCACTTGCTAGTTTTGACGGGGTAAATGGCTATGTTGAGGAGTCCCATGTTTGAAGGAATTGAATTTGAATTCCAGCTAACAGCCATCAAGAAAATGAGGCCCTCAGTCCAACAGTATTTATAGGAAACTGAATTTCACCAACAACCACAAGAGCTTGGAGGTAAATCCTTCCCCAGTAGAGCCTCAGATAAGACCACAGCCCCAGCTGACACCTTAATTTCAGCCTTGTGAAACCCTGAGGCAGAAGACCTAGATAAGCTATGCCCAGATTCCTGATTCACAGAAACAGTGAGAGAAAAACTGTGTGCTATTTAAGGCGCTAAGTTTGTGGTGATACTGTCACACTATAGATAACTAATACCAGTGCTTCCATTTTAGTGTTCTTCATTGGTCTTACTTTTCTCCATCCTCTCTTGAAATATACATGTTCCAAAGTTATACACCTCACAAATCTAGTTTTCTCTTCCTAATATCTATGGGTGCTATTTATATAAAGCCATCATCTCTTGCCTTTACCTAATAGATTCCAATTTGATTCCGTAACAACATATCCCATTTTTGTCCAACCTCCACCCTGTTTTCGGAACTGTTATTTCAAAGATCAGATTATGTCATTTCCCATCATTAAAAAAGCATTTTCCTTCCCAAATCATTTTATGAGAGCAATATTGCCCAATACCAAAACTAGATAAAGATAGTATCAAAAAAAGAAAGGAAGGAAAAGAAAACTACATACCAGTATAGCTCATGATCTTAGATTCAACAACTCTCTATAAAATATTAGCAAATGAAGTCCAGTAATGTATAAAAATAATTATGTACCGTAACTGTGACCAAATGAATTTATTCTAGGTTTGCAAGTCTGGTTCAACATTTAAAAATTAATATAATCTATCATATCAATAAGCAAAAGAAGAAAAATTATATAATCATATCAATTGATACGGAAAAAAAAACCCTGAAGAAATCCAGCACACATTCATGACAAAGATTCTCATTAAGGTAGAAGTAGAATTACCTCAACTTGATAAATACCATCTACAAAATACTTATAGTAACTTAATGGTAAGACACTGGACTATTTCCTCTTAAAATTGGGAACACAGCAAACATGTCAGCCCTCACCACTTTTACTCAACATAACAATAAAAGTTTCAGCCAGTGAAATTATGCAAGAAAAATAAATAAAAGGCAAACAGATTGGAAAGGAAGAAATGAAACAATCTCTATTTGAAGTTGACAATTGTCAACATAGAAAATCCCAAGTAATCTACAAAAAAAAAACCTCCTAGAAGTAAAAACTGAGTTCAGCAGAGTTACAGGATATAAGATGAACACATAAAAAAATAATCATATTTTTATATACCAACAATGGACATATGGAAACTGAAATTTAAAAAATGATATCATTTACAAGAATACTTAATAAAACATATACAACATCCGTATGCTAAAAATTACAAATGTTAATGAAATAAATAAAAGAAAACCTGAATAAATGGAGAAGCATACCATGTTTATGGATTGGAAGAAAACATAGTAAAGATATCATACGTCCCCAAAGTTATTTATACGCTTAATGTAATCCTTTTCAAAGTCAAAGAAAGATTTTTTTGAAGGTACACAGAAGCTTATTTGAAAATTTATGCAGAAATGCACAGGACTTCCAATAGCTAAAAAATCTTGATAAAAAAGAATAAACTAGGAAGAATCAGTCCATCATATATTAAAACTTACCATAAAGCTACAGTAATCAAAACAGTATCGTATTTACAGAGGAATAGATGTGTGTCTCAAAGGAACAGGACAGAGAACCCAGAAACAAACCCACAAAAAATTACCCAACTAATTTTAGGCAAAGTTGCAAAAGTAATTCAATTCATTTCAACAAATGGTGCTGGAGCAATTGGATATGCATGAACCAAAAAAAAAAATGACCTATGTGTCACACATTTAACTTACAATGGATTAAATGTATAATGTGAAACTTTGGGGGAAAAATAGTATATGAGAAATCTTCAGGATTTAGGGCAGAGCAAAGAGTTCATAGGCTTGACATCAAAAACAATCAAGAGAAGGAAAAAAATCCAAAAAAATTACCTTATATCTTTCCATCAAATTTTTAAAGAAATCAAATTTTGCTGTGAAAGCTCATTTGCAGATTAAAATACAAGCTATAAACTGGGAGAAAATATTTGCAAACTACATATTCAAAGTACTCATATATAGAATATATAAAGAACTCTCAAAATTCAACAGAAAAAAAAACTAGAAAATTTGAAAAATACATGAACAGACATTTTACCAAAGAGGATACACAGATGTCAAATAAGCACATGAAGAAATTATCAACATTATTAGCTGTAAGGGAACTGCGAATTAAAATAACAATGAGATATCACGACACACTTACCACAATGGCTTGAAAAAAATAGTGACAACATCAAATGCCAGCAAGCATATGGAGAAATCTGAGTCATTCGTACATTGTTTGTGGGAATATAAAATGGTATAGCCACTCTGGAAAGCAGTTTGGCAGTTTCTTTTTAAAATAAACATGCAATTGCATTCCTGGGCATTTATACCAAAGAAATGAAACCATGTTTACACAAAAACATGTATGTGTAGCAACTTTATTTGTGATACCCAAAAACTGGAATCATTCCAGATGTCCTTCAACAGATGACTGGTTAAACAAACTGCAATACATCCATGCCATGGAGTACTACTCAGCAGTAGAAAGGACTAAACTACTGATAACACACGAAAACCTGGATGAATGTTCAGGGGAATTATGCTGAGTAAATAAAAATCAATCCCAAAAGGCTACGCACTAGATGACAGAAGACAGGTTAGTGGATGGGATTGTGAATTAGGGGTTAGGGATTAGGTTTAGGCATGGGACGAGAGAGGGTGGTATTTTATAAGAGGGCAACAAAAGGGATCCTTGTGATGCAGGAACTATTCAGTGTTTTGATTGTAGTAGTGGATATATGAACCTATCAGGTAACAATAAAATTGGAGAGAACTTCACACACACACACACACACACGTACACTGAAAACAGAAAATCTAAATAAGATCGGTATCAGGGACTTCCCTGGTGGTGCAGTGGTTGAGAATCCACTGTCAGTGCAGGGGACACGGGTTCGAGCCCTGGTCCAGGAAGATCCCACATGCTGCGAAGCAACTAAGCCTGTTTGCCACAACTACTGAGCCTGTGCTCCAAGGCCCGTGAGCCACAACTACTGAGCCCGCGTGCCACAACTACTGAAGCCCGTGTGCCTAGAGCCCGTGCTCCACAACAAGAGAAGTCACCGCAATGAGAAGTCCACACACCTCAATGAAGAGTAGCCCCCACTCGATGCAACTAGAGAAAGCCCGCACACAGCAATGAAGACCCAATACAGCCAAAAATAAATAATTAACTAAAAAAATAAGATCTGTATCAATATCAATTTCCTGGTTGTTTTACTGTACTATAGTTTTGCAAAATGTCAGCACATGGGAAAACCAAGCAAAGTATACAGGAATTTCTCTGTCTTTTTTCTTACAACTGCACATGAATCTACAATTATCTCAATAAAAAGTTCATTTTATTTTTTTTAACATCTTTATTGGAGTATAATTGCTTTACAATGGTGTGCTAGTTTCTGCTTTAAGAGTTCATTTTTAAGAAACACTTTAGGGCTTCCCTGGTGGTGCAGTGATTGAGAGTCCGCCTGCCGATGAAGGGGACACGGGTTCGTGCCCCGGTCCGGGAAGATCCCACATGGCGCGGAGCGGCTAGGCTCGTGAGCCATGGCCGCTGAGCCTGCGCGTCTGGAGCCTGTGCTCTGCAACGGGAGAGGCCGCAACAGTGAGAGGCCCGCGTACCGCAAAAAAACAAAACAAAAAAACCCCAAAAAAAACACTTTAGAGGTTCTTCATGCTCTTAAGACTGGGAATAGCGGAAGTAGTGTTCTTGCTGCAGACACAAAATTTTGAGTGATACAAAATTTCACAAGATACCCTGTGTTGAAGATTCATTACATCATGGACACAGTTAAGTGCTATGATATTCATTACATCATGGACACAGTTAAGTGCTATGGTATTGCAGAGGCAGATAAATCATATCAAATAGAAGAGGTAAAGACATAGTATACTGAACTATAATGGTGGTTGATCTCAGTAATCTACAATAGGCATTTCTGTATTTCTTTTTAACTTGATTTTTAGAAAATAATTTTTGGTTTACATTACATTTACTTAGAAATTAATTCATTTTAATCTACAGATGTTTTCAGAAATGAAAATAAAATTCTTCATGAACTAGAAAGGACTTGTTAATGAACAGCAGCAAAAGGAAACAAAAGAGAAGTGCATTAGAGTTTTGGCAAGCCCCTCATTGTTATAGTGTTTGAATTTGAAGCCTTTGGTCTCAGCTTCCTTGTTCACAGCTGGAGTGTTTCTCTGCACTATCATGGAGCGGAGCACGGCTTGTCTGATCAGGTTTTGTTCTACAATCCCAAGACAGTTTTGTAGGCTTTGGAACAAATCTACAAAGAGGAAACACATACACTAGATTTACTGTACATGACAGTGAAATCATCTGATCTATTTCATATGACTGGCCTTTAAGGCTGCTCAATCAAAGTCGAAGTTTGAATATAATCATTCTTGGGAGCGTACAGAGGCCCACATTTGCATAAGTACTCCCAATGGACTGATGTTATTATTTTGATCACTGCTCTTTTTAACCATCATACTGTAAGGCTTTGCAGAGCAGGAAACTAATATTTTCCCTTTGAAGATAATGACAAAGTTTGGGCTGACTGCATCTAATTTACCTATTAAGTGCTTTAATATATACACATAGACATAAAATTAAACTAGTGATAGTCTACATGCCCCAAACAAGGCTGTGGTTAGAAAGTTTTCCTTGCTTCCACATGCCTATGGATCCCCTTATCCATATTTTCCTCTCTCTTTCAAAATCAAGAACTATGAATAGCTAACAAGTCATCACTTCCTATTACCCTCAACCAGAACAACTCACAATATAATGTAATAATGATAACTGTAATTTCTTTACTACTTCTCAAGCTCTAGGCTCATTAAACAAATAGTTATACCAATAATTTACTTCAATTGTGAAGATGATATTGAGGATGAAATTTAAGGTTTTATGAGAGTGCAAAATAGAGCTAATCTAGTCTGAGAGATCAAAGAAGGCTTTCCTTTAAATGTGGTATTTAACTGAGAACTAAAGGATGAGTAGTTGAGCAAACATGGGTGGAATAAGAGTGAATAAAACATTCCAGACAGAACAGAAATCATCTGTGAAGCTGAAGCAGTCAGGAAGAAGCATGGAACATTTAATGAAGTTAATGAGTCTAGAGACAAAGGAAGAACCTAAAGACAAGAGAAGAACCTGAAGACACAAGAATGGTCCAAACGGTACAAAGAACAGTACCTCAATGTAAAACTTGTGAATTTTTTACAAAATACAATGAAATAAATTGCATGTGTGCTATGAGACTAGATTGTAAAGAGGGGATAAGTATGGATAAACAAAGACCAGGTAGGAAGCCACTGAAAACATGCACATCAGAAATGATGGTGACTTGAATCAGGGTGGTAGCAGATTCTACAGGCTGGTCAGATTCTAGCTATTATAAAGGTAGAATAGACAAGACATTATGATGGATATGTGGGGATGAGGGAGAGATATGGATCAAGGATTATCTTTAGGTTTTTGACTAATGTAGCTAGATGGATGGTGGTCACATTTAACAGAAATTAATATGTTTGGTAAAAAGATTGGTTCAATTTCAGACACGTTTAGGTTGAGATGTCTGTGAGATATCCAAATGAGAATGATTACCTAGCACTGTAAAATATTAATAAATGGAAACCTCAATTAAATAGGGTTGGGAGGCCAGAATGGGGAGCTCTCACATCCTGTGATGATAACAGAGCCCAACAAGAAATATTCCTCTTCTTTCCTGTCAAGGACTCAGCCAATGAAAAGCCATGGACCCTTTGTTTACTACATCCCTCCCAACTCCCCCCCTCCTTTTTTTCCATTGTTATAAAGTGTTCTCCTTCCCTTGCCCTGCAGGTACTTGTATCTGGCTTGCTATTGTTTCAGACCTTGAATTGCAATTCTCTGCTGATCCTGAATAAACCTATCTTTGCTGGAGATATACCTGGCAGTCTATATGTTTCAGGTCAATAGTATCTAAATATGGGTCTTGAACTCAGAGAAGAGGTCTGGCCTAGAAATACTTATTTGAAGGTATTTTTTCAAGAATGAGATTCCTAGGTGAGATCACCTAGGAAGAGGGTGGAGTGAGAAGAGGGCCTAGAGCAGAGCTCCAAGGACCTCTAACATTTAAACATCAGGGAGTGAAGGATGATCCTATAAAGGAAGATAGCAAAAAGGGGGAAAAACACCCAGAAAAGCAAAAGGAAAATGAAAAATGTGTGGGGGTCATAGATGCCAAGAGTTTCAACAGTGAAAGTTTACCATAATTTCCTGAAAGGTCAATTAAGATGAGGTCTGAAAAATGTTAACGGGATTTACATATAGTATCTTTCTCTTTTAACACACTCATAATAAGACTACTACCACTACTACTACTATTTATGCTGATAAAAAAGCTAATATGTATTGAGTACTTTGCATATCTTTTCTCATTTATTCCTCACAACAACTCTATCATTATCCCCATTTTACAGAAAAATAAACTGGGTCAGAGAGAGGTTAGGAAATTTGCCAAGTTGCTAAGTATCAATATATGGTAAAGTTGGTAGAGGAACCCACATACATCCTAATTCAGCATTTATACTAAAACACTTCTTCCCAAGGAAAGAAAACAGAGCATAACAAGGCCCATGGTAAATAGAGGTGCAGCTGAAAGGGATGGACCAGAGATTGGAAAAAGAAGATGTAGATGTAGGATAGAATGGGAAGAAGGGGAATATTTCTATCTATAATAATCTACAATCCAGGTTTCTTTCAGTGTTGGGAAGTTTTATCCAGGCTGAAAATGAGAATGGCTCCTTGAGACATGAATCTTTAAGGTGGAAAATTCAGTACTAGGTTCCTGTTATGTTTCCTAGTGATGGGGCCTAGCAACGTGTAGGACGTCTCTTTTCATAGGGACCAATATGATACTTGATATGGTATCTCAGATCCCTCTTATGTCCATTCTGCATCAACTCTGATTCAAATAACAGTTGCTGTGGAAATTTCATGAGGACTTCTACTCACTTCATCTTGACACTTTATCAAGCACACAAGAATCTTTTGTTTTCTGCTCTGGGCTTTCTCTGAGGCCATGAGTTGAGATAGTGGTTAGAGCCTACTGGTCATGCATGAATGTGCACCCCAGAAATTCAGAATAATTATTGCCCCCCCAAAGGCAACCCTCAAACAATGCGTGATGGGAACCCATGTCTAAGTGCTTCTCCTTGTCAGTCCCGGGGCAGACAATTCTGAGGAGCAGCTTTATATTTTTCTCTGGATGCCCTGATGATCTAATGACTTTTGTTTTCTCTTGATTTTTGACAATGTTTTCCTGGGTCCTCAATTTTTGTCAAGGTAAGTTTGGCTTGAAAAGTCTGATGAGAATCTAATTTTCCTTTTCTCTTAAGGGACTTGATATTGTTGCCTAGATGCCCAAGAGGTTATTTCTTTTTCTCCCTTAAAATTCAACAGTTTTACTGCATATACCTTTTGGCTTACTGTTCCGGTTTACTTTTCCCACGTCTGTTGTGTACTCTTCCTAATACAGTATTAAGATATTTTTATTTCATAAAAGTTTTATTGAATTATATTTTTTAGAATTTATTTTTAAAATTGCTTTAGTTTTTCCTTTGGGAATACTATTATATGAATATTGCCAATAGCAGTATTTTAAACCATAAGACAATGGCAAAACTAATTTTAAAAACTCAACAAAAGAAATATGAGCCAAGACTTTTGCATCAAGCCAACAGGAAACAGAAGAAAGTAAGGGGCTCCCTTGCTAAGAATAGCTAAGAATATGTAAGAATAGGCAAATCCTAAAACTTCTTGGAAAATATGCAGGGCCTATTTGAGAACAGCAGCTGAAACAAATAAACTTTACTGATCATTTTTGTCCCTAGAATTTCCTCCTCAATCCTATTCTCCTACCTTAGCCCCTCCCCAGAGGAAACCATGAATTTTGTGTTTATCCTACCAATCCATATTTTATAAATATATATTTATTTTGATAAATACTACATATTGCTGTTATATGTTTTTAAATTATATAAATGGTATCCATACTATGTATATCTTCCTATAAATTATTTCACTCCACATTATATTTTGGAAATCTATCATGTTCATTATTTTTTTTTTTTTTTTTTTTTTTTGCGGTATGTGGGCCTCTCACTGTTGTGGCCTCTCCCGTTGCGGAGCACAGGCTCCGGATGCGCAGGCCCAGCGGCCATGGCTCACGGGCCCAGCCGCTCCGCGGCATATGGGATCCTCCCAGACCGGGGCACGAACCCGTATCCCCTGCATTGGCAGGCGGACTCTTAACCACTGCGCCACCAGGGAGGCCCATGTTCATTATTTTTAACTGCTACATAATATTGTACTTCATGAATATACCAAACTTTATTTTGGTATTTTTCTATTGATGGACACTTGTTTCCAGTCTTTATCTGTCACAAACTGTGCTGCATTGACTTGATGTATGTCTCTTTGCACTCATACAGGAGAGTTTCCCTAGGAATTATATCTAGAAGTGGAATTGCTGGGGTTTAGTGTATGCATATATTCAGATTTTCTAGCTATTTCTGAATTGCATTCTGCAAAATGGTTGGCCTAATTTACACACTCATCAGAAGTGTATAATTGTCATTGCCAGATTTTATAGTTCTTGCCAGTCTGAGGAGCTTGAAATGGTATTTCACTGATGTTTTTATTTATATTCCCCTGATTACTACAGAGGTATAGCATTTTTTCATATATTTATTTGTCATTCAATTTTTTCTACTGTGAATTGCCTATCTGTATTTATTGCCTATTTTTCTCCTGGATTATTCATACTCTTTTTATTCATTTGTAGAATGTCTTCACATATTTTGGTTTCTAATCCTTTCTCCATTGTTCATGTTGGAAATATCCGCTCCTAATCTGTCCTTTGTCTTTTAAATTTTTCATGATATCTTTTTTTTTTTGATCACAGGAATGTTTTAATCTTGATGTCATTTTCATTTTAAATAAATGTTTTAAAAATAAATCTTTTAAAAGAAATCCTCTTTCCCCACAAGATCATACAAATGTTTTCTGACACAGTTTAAACATGTTTAAATTTTTTTGGTTCACAATTAGGTCTTTAATTCGTTTGGAATTTACTGTTGTATATGGTGTGAAGTAAGGACTGAATTTTAGGGTTTGTTTTTCAATTATCTGGTAACTAGTTGTCCAAACACCACATATTAAATAGTCCATCCTTTGCCTACTGATCTCTAATACCATCTCTGATACATACCAAGTTTCCTTACATGAGTTATTGATGCATTCACTTTTGTAAACCATAAAATTGCAATATTAATATATTTATCTCCTTTATTATAGGGAATTCCTAGAAAATCTGTCTTTATGGGTCAGAGGGAGAAACTGAAATGCTTCAGTACAATACTTTGGAATTTTTTTTTCTATATTCACCCTCTGGTTTCAAGACAACTGTCAAGTTCATAAAAAACTGCACTGTAGAATGATGAGAAATAATTCAAGGTAGGTGGCAATAGGAAATGGTCATTATACTGTGTGGAGGCTAGGGCCACTCATACAAGGGATAAACAATACCTAGATTATAAACCAAACATAGGTCACTGAGCAGCAGTGTAAATTTTAGTAAGGTACTTAGTATTTCGGAGCACAGTTTTGTCACCTATTAAATGGTCATTATAATACTTCCAAGGCACAATGTTTATGAGAAATTAATGAGATATGTATGAAGAATTCTGATCATAGTGCCTCGCACATAACAAGAGTTTACTAATTATTAAGTTTCCCCACTCAAAAAAGATGAACACTTACAGTTGCATTTAACAATTAATTCTGTTCACTCGGTTTCATAACTCTTTCTCCATTATTTTGGCAATGTCCATTATCCCACTCGCAAAGCAAGTTGTAATACATAAGAATTATAGGAACTGTAAGAAAGGAGTAGATTTATCAAATGCTGTCCACAGCAGCATTGTTGGAAGAGAAATGTGTGTAAATGCAGCTTTTCAAAGTCAGCATTGACTCTTCACCCTCAGGAGGTACAAGAGAATGCTAGGCTAGCAATACTTCTCAAACTTTACGATGCATCAAAGTCCCCTGAAGGGCTTGTTAAACACAGATGCTGGGTCACACCCCCAAAGTTTCTGGTTCTATAGGGCTAGTTGGAGATATAGGAATTTGCATCTCAATAACAAGTTCCAGGAGATGCTGGTGCTGCTAGTCCAGGGAAACATACCCTGAGATCCATTGCTCTATAGTGTCACTACATGTGTGTTATTGCCATTAAACACTTCCTGGTATTGTTCTCTTTGAAATATGATGCATTGGAGAAAATCTAGTTATAATTTTCCAAGCAATGACCATTCATATCAATCTAGAGAAGATTTCAGAAGAACATATTACACAATAATTATGCTATTTCAAGTAATTTTGTGATGTTGTTTGTAGAAAGTAACTATTTAAAACTGTGGAGCAGATAAATTGTTGAGTTTCCAACTGTGTACAAAATGTAAATTCTTGTAACACTGTATTTGTCCAATTCATTTGGTCAAAGAAACCACAATGACAATTCAATGTGCTGTACGTTCTACTCATAGCAATCTTAATAATATGAATCCAATGGAATCATACAAAGCAAAACAACTGGATTAGAAAAATGCCTACGGGGAATAGTTTTAGATAATGGAAAACAAAAGAAAATCTGCTTCTGGTAAAACATAAAATGCACAGATCTAATTAGTCCAAGAGACAGCTTGGGCATATTAGCAAACCAAATCCAAGAATATATTAAAAGGATCATATACCATGATCAAGTGAAATTTATCCCAGAGATGCAAGGGTTTTCAATATCTACAAACCAATCAATGGGATACACCAAGTTAAAATATTAAATAATAAAAACCATATTATCATCTCAATAGATGCAGAAAAGGCTTTTGACAAAATTCAACATCCATTTATGATAAAAACTATCCAGAAAGTGGGTATAGAGGGAACATACCTCAGCATAATAAAGGCCATACATGATAAGCCCATAGTTAACATCATACTCAAGGGTGACAAGCTGAAAGCATTTCCTCTAAGATCAGGAACAAGACAAGGATACCCATTCTAGCCACTTTTATTCAACATAGTATTGGAAGTCCTAGCCACAGCAATCAGAGAAGAAAAAGAAATAAAAGGAATAAAACTTGGAAAGAAAAAAGTAGAACTGTCACTGTTTGCAGGCGACATGATACTAAACACAGGAAATCCTAAAGATGCCACCAAAAAACTATTAGAGCTCAGGAGTGAATTCAGTAAAGTTGCAGGATAGAAAATTAATGTAGGAAATCTGTTGCATTTCTATACACTAAAAATGAAGTATCAGAATGATAAATTAAAGAAACAACCCCATTTACCATCACATCAAAAAGAATAAGGGGCTTCCCTGGTGGTGCAGTGGTTGTGAGTCCGCCTGCTGATGCAGGGGACGTGGGTTCGTGCCCCGGTCTGGGAAGATCCCACATGCTGTGGAGCGGCAGGGCCCGTGAGCCATGGTCGCTGAGCCTGTGCATCCGGAGCCTGTGCTCCACAACGGGAGAGGCCACAACAGTGAGAGGTCCGTGTACAGTGCAAAAAAAAAAAAAAAAAAAAAAAAAAGAAGAAGAATAAAACAGCTAGGAATAAACATACCTAAGGAGGTAAAAACTTATACTTGGAAAACTATAAGAGACTGATGAAAGAAATTGAAGATGACACAGACAAATGGAAAGATATACCATGTTCATGGATTAGAAGAATTAATACTGTTAAAATGTCCATACTACCCAAGGAAATCTACAGATTCAATGCAATCCCTATCAAATTACCAATGACATATTTCACAGAACTAGAACAAATAATCCTAAGACTTAAATGGAAACACAAAAAACCCCAAACAGCCAAAACAATCTTGAGAAAGAAGAATGAAGCCAGAGGAATCAGGTTCCCTGACTTCAGACTATAATACAAAGCTATAGTAATCAAAACAGTATGGTACAGGCACAAAAACAGACACATAGATCAATGGAACAGAATAGAGAGCCCAGAAATAAACCCACACACTTATGGTCAATTAATCTATGACAAAGGGGGCAAGAATATACAATGGGGAAAATATAATTTCTTTAATATGGTTCTGGGAAAACAGAATAGCTACATGTAAAAGAATGAGATTAGAACATTTCCTCACACCATATACAAAAATAAATTCAAACTGGATTAAAGACCTAAATGTAAGAATGGAAATCATAAAAATCCTAGAAGAAAAATTAGGCAGAACAATTGTCATAAAGCATAGCAATATTTTGTTGGCTCTGTTTCATAAGGCAAAGGAAACAAATGCAAAAATAAACAAATAGGACCTAATTAAACATAAAAGCTTTTGCACATCAAAGGAAACCATTGGCAAAACAAAAGGACAACCTACTGAATGGGAGAAAATATTTGCAAATTATATGACTGATAAGAGGTTAATATCAAAAATAAATAAATAGCTCATACAACTCAACATCAAAAAAACAAACAACTGGATAATATATTTGCAAATGAAGGAACTGACAAAGAATTAATCTCCAAAATTTACAAGCAGCTCATGCAGCTCAATATCAAAAAAACAAACAACCCAATCCAAAAATGGGTAGAAGACCTAAATAGACATTTCTCCAAAGAAGATATAGAGATTGCCAACAAACACATGAAAGGATGCTCAACATCACTAATCATTAGAGAAATGCAAATCAAAACTACAATGAGATATCATCTCACACTGGTCAGAATGGCAATCATCAAACAATCTACAAACAATAAATGCTGGAGAGGGTGTGGAGAATAGGGAACCCTCTTGCACTGTTGGTGGGAATGTAAGTTGATACAGCCACTACAGAGAACAGTATGGAGGTTCCTTAAAAAACTAAAAATAGAACTACCATACAACCCAGCAATCCCACTACTGGGCATATACCCTGAGAATACCATAATTCAAAAAGAGTATTGTACTACAATGTTCATTGCAGCTCTATTTACAATAGCCAGGACATGGAAGCAACCTAAGTGTCCATCAACAGATGAATGGATAAAGAAGATGTGGCACATATATACAATGGAATATTTCTCAGCCATAAAAAGAAACGAAATTGAGTTATTTGTACTGAGGTGGATGGACCTAGAGTCTGTCATACAGAGTGAAGTAAGTCAGAAAGAGTAAAACAAATACCGTATGCTAACACATATATATGGAATCTAAAAAAAAAATGGTCATGAAGAACCTAGGGGCAAGATGGAAATAAAGACAGAGACCTACTAGAGAATGGACTTCAGGACATGGGGAGGCTAAGGGTAAGGTGGGACAAAGTGAGAGAGTGGCATGGACGTATATACACTACCAAATGTAAAACAGATAGCTAGTGGGAAGCAGCCTCATAGCACAGGGAGATCAGCTCAGTGTTTTGTGCCCACCTAGAGGGGTGGGATAGGGAGGGTGGGAGGGAGGGAGATGCAAGAGGGAAAAGATATGGGGATATATGTATATGTATAAATGATGCACTTTGTTATAAAGCAAAACCTAACACACCATTGTAAAGCAATTATACTCCAATAAAGATGTTAAAAAAATAATGATAATAAAAAAACAAAAACAAAAAAAAACAACCAATTAACAAAATGTGCAGAAGACCTGAATAGACATTTTTCCAAAGAAGACATACAGATGGCTAACAGTCATATGAAAAGATGCTTAACATTGTAAATCATCAGAGAAATGCAAATCAAAACCACAATAAGGGCTTCCCTGGTGGCGCAGTGGTTGAGAGTCCGCCTGCCGATGCAGGGGACACGGGTTCTTGCCCCGGTCTGGGAAGATCCCACATGCCGCGGAGCGGCTGGGCCCGTGAGCCATGGCCGCTGAGCCTGCGCATCCGGAGCCTGCGCTCCGCAACGGGAGAGGCCACAACAGTGAGAGGCCCGCGTACTGCAAAAAAAAAAAAAAAAAAAAAAAAAACCACAATGAGATATCACTTCACACCTGTCAGAATGGCTATCATCAAAAATATCACAAATACCAAATGTTGGCAAGGATGTGGAGAGAAGGGAACACTTGTATACTGTTGATGGGAATGTAAATAGTTGCAGCCAAACAGTATGGAGGTTCCTCAAAAAACTAAAAACACAACTACTATATGACCCAGCAATTCCACTCCTGGGTATATATCCAAAGAAAACAAAAACATTAATTCAAAAAGATATATGCCTCCCAATGTTCATAATAGCATTATTTACAATTACTTACAATAGTCAAGATATGGAAGCAACCTAAGAGTCCCCCTCAACAGATGAATGGACAAAGAAGATGTGGTACATATATAGAATGGAATATTAGCCATAAAAAAATAATGAAATTTTGCCATTTGCAACAACATGGATAGACTTCGAGGGTATTATGCTTAGTTAAATAAGTCAGACAGAGAAAGAAAAATACTATAATTATATCACTTATATGTGGAATCTAAAAAATGAAACAAACTAGCGAATATAACAAAAAAGAAACAGACTCATGGATATAGAGAACAAACTCCTGGTTAGCAGTGGGGAGAGGGAGGGATTGAGGGCAAGACAGTGGTAGGGGATTAAGAGGTATAAACTGCTATGTATAAAATAAATAAGGTATAAGGATATATTGTACCACACAGAGAATATAACAAATATTTTATAATAACTATATATGGAGTATTACCTTTAAAATTTTTGAATCACTATGTTGTACATCTGAAAATCAACTAAACCTTAATAAAAAATAAAATTTTAAAAATAAACATAAAATGCTGAGATCTAATCAGTCCAAGAGACAGCTTGGGCATAGTTGAAATAACACTGCATGTGGAATCAGATGGTGAGTAATTACCTAATATTCCACTAACTAGATGTAAAAACTTGTACAAGCACTCTATAATCACTCTGATTTTCAGTTTTCTAATACGTAAAGTGGGGATGAAAATGCTTATCTAAAACTCTTTGTAAAGATCATGCAAGATATATAAATCCAGTAATATTATCAATCAACAATATCATGAGGCAAGTAGCAAGGAACCAATACCTGAAACAATCTCCTCCACAAAAAATAACTGAGAGAAGGAGCAAAGCTGACAACCCCAAGACCCCCAAGATTAGGGTTGCTAGATTTAGCAAATAAAAATACAGGGTGCACAAATTTGGATTTCAGATAAACGAGTGATTTTTATTATATTTGGTATATTTCCCTTATAATGCTTGGGCTTATATATACTAAAACTATTATTTTGTTTATATCAAATTTAAATTAACTGTGTATCTGTTAGAGGCCATTGAGAGGATCCTGGAGCTGGATCCAGGCAATTGCAGGCCCTTTACCCCTTCCCCTGCCCTTGGAATGTACATTCCACCCACTGTTCCCACACTAGTAATTACTTCAAGGACGCAGCCCAGTTTCAAATTTCGCCCAGGGAACTCATGAGGTTGTGAACCAAAAGTATCCTATATATTACTGGGTAACCCTACTCAAAAAGCTTACATTCCTAGAAATCAGGGAAAGATGATCCAATGTTTCCATTCCCCTCAAACCTCTAGTCCCTTCTGCAACCCCTGCCCCCTAACTTCTGCCAGTGAATGACTTCTTTCACTTAACTGAAAAACTGTACCTTACCCTAGGTCAATTCCAGCAGTACCCACACCACCTCAATGGGTACGTCTAAATCCACGAATTCTCCATTTACTCCTACTGCTGCTGGTAGTTTTTCACTGTCAGCTACCTTACAGAAGACAATATACCAAACTAATTTGATTCTCACAGCAACTCTGTGAGGCTGAGGCCAGGTATCATATTATACTCATTGGAACAATAAAGAAGCTAAGGCTCATAAAATTAAGTGAAATATAGAATACTGTAATAAATGCCTTTTCTTGAATCCTCACCTAGGGCTCTTTCCATCCCACTCACATTCCCATCCCAATCTCTGACACCTTACTCGCTATCACCTCCAGAAGGAAGAGAAAAATGGAAGCTATTATCTGGTCATATAGGTAGAACTGAATTAAGAAATCAATAGGCATTAATATGTATAAATGAGAACTAATTGAATCACAATATTGATGGTACTTGATATAATGGCTCAAGGTAAAACAAATCCATCCATTTAAACTGATGCATCTTAAAGATTCAGAAGCCCTACTTGAAGGCTTCCACAATTTTCTATGGTTCATTAAGCACACCTGACTTGCTCATAGGGCAAGTTTAGCCATGCAGGTAGGAGAGAAAACAACTAACAGCAGGTTTTCAGTACTCAAGTGTAGCAGCAAGTTTCTACATTTGTGCTTCCAAAACTTTTTTGTTGTTGATTGTTCAGTTTGGAATTTTTAGTTATCCTGGTGCAGGAAAATACATACACCAAAATGCAACCCAGAAGTCAAATGGATTTCAAGCTATGGCAGAGTGTTCCACAGGCAAGTCTCAAGTACAATACATGCTTGATGTTTTGTCACTGCCTTTCCTACTATCTTTTTTTTCCTTTTCATGACCACATAGCAGATAGCTCTTCACTCCTTGAAAGAACCAGTATCGCCATTACCTCTTATAGCTCTGTCTTTAATTTCTCTTAAGTTTTAATAAGGCAAGTGCTCAAAGTCTAGTTCTTACCTAAGTAGAGAGATGTGTAAAGTTCATACAAATCCTACAAAGTAGTGGTTTTCTAACTTGGCTCTATATTGGAATACATTTGGGGAGCTTAAAAATACTGAAGCCTGATTCTTAACCTCCCTCCCTTTTTTATTTAATTGGTCTATGGTGTGGTCTGATCATCCAAGTATTTACTTAAAGACTCCCTAGGTCATTAAATGTGCAAACAAGTTTGAGAACCACTAATTTAGGAAAGCATAGGTACATATTTAGAACCATTTGAAGGAGCTTTTAAAAATTCCCAATGCTCAAGATAGACCTTAGATCAACTAAACAAGAATATCTGAGGGTGGAACCCAGACATGAAATTTAAAGCTCTCCCAGTGACTCCAATGTGAAACCAAGGTTGAGGATCACTGCTCTAGCTTTGGTGCCTTTTCATGCCCTTTTCTTGGCATATAATTGATTGGAAGGGGACAGAGGACAATTGTTAATCTATTTAAACTCACATTTGACTGAACACAGTGAATTCTGACTCATCCTGAGTGCTTGGAAAGTATTTGTTTAATGCATGACCATATTTGAAGACCTTAACACACTGAAGACACAGTGAGTTCAATATGTAGTTAAGTATGCATCCTGACAACATGACTGATTAAAAAATGTATAATATATATGATATAGTACAATAAAATTAGGTATGAGTATGTGATGTTAACACAATGCACTTATTCTCAATTTCTGAATTTTACTTTTCATATAACTGCTGAGATAAAATGGGGGTGCTTGTGCACGCTCCCTATGGTTTCACCCAGTTGTCAAAACAAAAGGACATGTACGTGATGCTCTACCTTTGTGACCAGTCTAGGGTTGTCAGATTTAGCAGGAAATATAACAAAGAAAAGAAAAGGACTCCCAATTAAATTTGAATTTCAAATGAAAAACAAGTAATTATTTTTAGTATAAGTATGTTCCCTGCAATATTTGGGACATACTTATACTAAAAACTACTTATCCTTTGTTTCTCTGAAATTCAAATTTAACTAAGTGTCCTATATTTTGTCTGGCCACCTGAGACCAGTCCAGACTGTTGAGCATGCAAGTGTCTTTAAAATAAAAAGAGAGAAAAGTGAAAATACTGATGAAACACATCTAATGGTTAAAAAACTTCTTAGATGTTACCTTTTTTTTTTTTTTTTTTTTTTTTTTTGCGGTATGCGGGCCTCTCACTGTTGTGGCCTCCCCCGCTGCGGAGCACAGGCTCCGGACGCGCAGGCTCCGGACGCGCAGGCTCAGCGGCCATGGCTCACGGGCCCAGCCGCTCCGCGGCATATGGGATCCTCCCAGACCGGGGCACGAACCCGCATCCCCTGCATCGGCAGGCGGACTCTCAACCACCTGCGCCACCAGGGAGGCCCGATGTTACCTTTTTAAATTCATCTTGCAGTTGCTAATAAAAATAAGAATTTAGTTATCAACTTCTATTTTAAATTCAATGTCTAATGATTTTATAAACCTATCAAGCACAAGGCTTCTAATTTAGGACAAAATTAAAGTTTCCAGGTGGTAATTAATCACCCAATGAAACATTATAATTTTCAGAAGCAACTTACTTTAATTTTGTGTGTGTGTGTGTGTGTGGTACGCGGGCCTCTCACTCTTGTGGCCTCTCCCGTTGCAGAGCACAGGCTCTGGACGTGCAGGCTCAGCGGCCATGGCTCACGGGCCCAGCCGCTCCATGGCATGTGGGATCTTCCTGGACCGGGGCACGAACCCATGGCCCCTGCATCGGCAGGCAGACTCTCAACCACTGCGCCACCAGGGAAGTCCCCTTACTTTAAATTTTTATCCTGCTTAGTGTGTACTGTATTTGGGAGCAGGTTCAGGAAATAACAGTATCAACCTTACTTAATCAGCAACATAATTATAAGTGGAATATTAGCACACAAGATACAACTAATCATAAAATAAAATATATTTTAAAATAATTGATGAGGCTTTCTTTAAAATAACAAAATGACATACACTTCATTCAATGGAGTTGATAAATATGTTGATATTTTTGTATTTAAAAGCACCATTAATGTGCACAAACTGAAAACACAAGAGAGTACTTTAACAATTTGCTTAATATAAAGAGGACTTATGGAGAAAAGGGATTAGGCAAACCACTTGCTTATAGAATATCCCCATTCTTTAAGAGAGAAGACATGAGAATACAGATAAACTGGGTCTAGGACTGACTACACCAGTGGGTGGGTCTTTGGATTAGCAATATCAGTATCACTTGAGAACTTTTTAGAAATACAAATTATTAGACCACCTAAATTTACTGAATCAGAAACTCTGACCCAGAAGACAGCTTTAACAAGACCTGCAGGGGATTACCATGCACACTGAAGTTGGAAGACAAAGGTTTGTATCCTGCCTCTGTCATCATCAAGCTGAGTAACTTATACACATTCCCAAATTTATGGAATTTCAAGCCCATCATCTCTAAAAGGAAATAAACATCATCCACATTGCAGGCGGGCCTGTCAAGAGAATTCACAGAGATATTGAACATGAAAACACTTTGTAAACCTAAAAAACTGTAGAAACATGAGCAATCTATTATCTATCATGTGGAATTTTTTAAAAAGCTTTTGAAACTCATAATGATATTAATTCAGTATATGATAAAGCATGCATGTCTGTTCTTATCATTATTTTTTGGTCATTTTGATCATCAAATAACAGATATAAAAAGGAAAAGAAAAGATCCAAATTAAAATGACCTTGGGCTTTAAGCTACTGATTCTGTCTACTAAAAGCATCCTGTTTAATCGTAAATGCTTTACCCCAAACTGTATCCCATACTACTGATACCACTTGTAAATGGAACAGCTCTAGTGATGACTCCCTATACATGAGTACACAGTAGAGAAAACCTATAGTGGGGACCAATTTTACTGGGTTCAAGGACTGGCTCTGCTGTTGACTCACAGTGTGACTTTAGGCAAGTGTCTGCGCCTCTACACATGTTGATCAATTTGACAAGATCATCTCTGTGAGTTCTTTAAGCTCTAAACACTATACTGGCTATATTTTATCATCTTAATGCACCCTATGTTCTTCCATTGCCAGCCAGCACCTGAGAGAGAATTATTCTGATCCCATTCATATTATTTTAACTTTCAATGATTCCAACATGGTATGTCTTTCTTAAAGACTCCAGGGAATTGTTAAAGAGAAATGAATCTCTAAAAGCAGTTATCCGTCTTTTAATTTTCAATGTATTCAGACCAAACATTTTATCTGAATGAATTCATAAGACAAAGACTTAGAAAAATGTGCTCTGAGCTCAGTCCACTGCAGCTGTGTCATTGCTTCCTGAAGACAAATCGCTACTCCGTGGAGACAGACTATTCCATTGAGTAGGTGTATTGTATCACCACTTACAGTAAAAACTCTAAGTAAAATATGCTTTAGTTCTTAGAGCTTTGGATGACTGCTTTAACCAAGAAAATCTCAAGGTCAGGAGTAAACCTTTTGTAAGAGATACATAATCAAAAATCGATATTTCAAGCAAAACATATTGGCTTTGAACATGCAAAGAAATTAAGAATTCAAAAATAGTCATTAATGGACAGGCATCTCTCCAGAATATTCATTGACTAGTAGAGGAGTATCCATTTATTGCTCTAAGGCAAAAGGATGTTGAGATCTATATTTCAACCCTTTTAAAGTACCATTTTAAGGAGCTGTACATGGTAACTTTTCTCATTAGAGAACCATTTTTTGACTATGTACTATAGCTCACTTTAAACTGAAATATGAACTACTATTAGCCTATGTCTACAGAATACCATTCACCCATGTCAGAAAAATATATATATATGAGCTTTATCCATGTAGATTTTCTTTATGATGTTATTCACTTTTATTTATTATTTATGCCCACATCTTCTAAAGGAATCTTAAGTAGACAGGCAGAGAATACATGTGTATTCAGTGTCAACTCTGTCCTTAGTCCTAGGCCAGGGGTTATAAATGCAATGGCTAATAAAACATATATGATCTCTCCTGTCACTGAGCTTACCATCACTTGAGAGAGACAATAAAAAATACACAAATAGATTAATGCAGAAATAAAAGTCACTATAGGTTCATTGAATGAAATAGAGGGTGCAGCAGTAGTGAATTGGATGGGGATCTAGTTAGACTGGTCAGGAAAAAACTCTCTATAGTTATTGTGGACCTGAAACATGGATAACAATGAAAGCAGGCTAAGTATGGCACAGCCTTGAAAGAAAAAAACAAGATGTCTTTCTGGATGAAGAGAATAATGACCAGTAAAAAGGAAAATGAAAGGAATACTGTAGTGAACAAAATCCCATCATTACCCTTATAGAACATATAGTCCTTCAAGGAGTACAGATATTAGACAGATAATTACCAATAAAGATGAATAAGTCGGGCCTCCCTGGTGGCGCAAGTGGTTGAGAGTCCGCCTGCTGATGCAGGGGATGCGGGTTCATGCCCCGGTCTGGGAGGATCCCATGTGCCGCGGAGCGGCTGGGCCCGTGAGCCATGGCCGCTGAGCCTGCGCGTCCGGAGCCTGTGCTCCGCAACGGGAGGGGCCACAACAGTGAGAGGCCCGCATACCGCAAAAAAAAAAAAAAAAAAAAAAAAAGATGAATAAGTCAGCCAGGTCCTGCAGTGGAAAGTTACAGGGAACTTTGGGGGCATAAAATAAAGGGAAATGCCAAACCTGGAGTGTAGGAATCATGAAAGTCTTGAGTTTAAATCTGAGAATGTTTAAAACTGAGAATTAAGAGTCAAACTGATAAATTAGACACATGATAGAAAAGAGGGATCATCTACGGAGGATTGTGAAAGTGTCTATGTAAGTATAAGGTCTTAAGGAAGAACTACAAAGTAAGTGCAAGTGAAAGGCTACACCTAATCATTATTACTCTTCTCATTATGATCATCTTACCAACCCCCATATTCTGGTAATAATTTGGCTTTGGTGGAAAATAAACACATTGATAGATATTAGTCAAAAGGCACCCTATATGCTTAATATTCTCACTGTAAATTAATAGAATTTCTCTTTAGTTATAAAAAAGTCCATTTAACTATAGAAATTATTACCAGCATTAGCTGTGTTTGTAAAAAAAAAAATCTTTCCTTAGAATATCTAGGCTATGAAAAAGTAATTTGGAGCATTTCCAAAGATGATTGTTCTCCACAAATGCAGGTGCCATGATAACCATGTAAATTTTTGTGCTTTTGAGGCTTTGTGTCTGTTTTAAATGTTCTTTTTTAAATTGTGGTAAGATATACGTAACATAAAATTTGCCATTTTGACTAAGTGTACAATTTAGTGGCATTAATTACATTCACAGTGTTATGCAACCATCACTGCTATTTATTTTCAAACCTTTTTCATGACCCCAAATAGAAACTTGTAATTATTATTATTTTTATTATTTTTTTTTTTTTCTGTGGTACACAGGCCTCTCACTGTTGTGGCCTCTCCCGTCGCGGAGAACAGGCTCTGGACGCGCAGGCTCAGTGGCCATGGCTCACGGGCCCAGCCACTCTGCAGCATGTGGGATCTTCCCGGACCGGGGCACGAACCCATGTCCCCTGCATCGGCAGGTGGACTCAACCACTGCGCCACCAGGGAAGCCCAGAAACTTGTAATTATTAAGCAAGCAACAACTCCCCATTTCCCCCTCCACCCAGCCCTTGGAAACCTCTAATCTACTTTCTGTTTCTGTAAACATGTCTATTCTAGATGTAAAATATTTTTGTAATTGTGGGTAGCTGAGAACGTTTTACAAATAAAAAGATTGGAACAATGTTATTGATACATCTCTGAACTCTAATTGCACATGGTTGCTATTTGACCAACTTCCTCAAAAGTGAGTATGGGCAGTTAAACTCTAAAATTCCAAGGGTAAAAAATTCATACTCAATATAAGAAACAAAGGACAATAAACATACAAAGTGTAATGCAATAAAGAAAGACAAGGGTTTGGGATTCAGGTGGAACTAGACTTTAACCTGGCTCTGCAATTTACTAAATATCTATATTTACTTGAGTAATTTATTTAACCTCTTTCATCACATGCATAATGAATGAAATTGCTGATGACTATGCAAGGGAAAAATATCAAACTGATCTTCATGGATCAATCTTAGGCTAATAAGGAAGGCAGAGAAGTCAGTGGTAAGCTTGGTCATCTAAAACCTTCTCAGTCAGGTCCAATAATGCATAATGTTACTTGCCATTGATTCTCTTTCAAAATGCCCAGAAATTTTAGATCCATAAGAGGATCAACTACAGTTTCTGAGAAACTCCATCTATCATTCTCTACATAAAATGTCTTTGACACAGACTACTCTGACTGGGATGGAGGAAAACTGGAGTTATGGTTTCTCATTTGTTTTGTCTCTGTATTTGTTTTGCGACCTTGCCCAAGTCAGCCATTTCGGGGTAAAATACCCATACTGTCCCATAAGAGTATTCAAATGATTATATAAAGTAATAAAAGTTTAAAATGCATTGGAAAAAAGAAAAACATTATTTGGAAGACCAAAATATTATGTATCAATACTTACAGCAAAAATCTAGACATACAAAGACTTTTGATTATAAAACAAAATTTTAAGATGTAATTAATATATGTTAAAAGGATAAGGAGAGATAATAAAACAGTTTTCTAACTTTCAATTTAATGTTAATATTTCATCTTATTTCATTTAACTAAAGCACAGATTAGCAAAAGAAGCACGTCCAAAAAGTCCCCAAATATCATGGAACTTGGTAAGGGAGCTCATATTTATACAATAGCAACAGCAATGAATAGGTTCTCAGCAGTGGTGTGCTGAAGGCATCTTGTAAAAGCATGAGGGAATAGATTATACACATCTCTCCTCAATTCCACGTTCAGTGACACCACACTGTTAGCTTGAAATCAGCCATGGTGAGAGTATTCACACCAAGGAAACTGGTAAATTATAGGAATCAGGACATTTCTTTTTTTCAGGAAGTCACCACCACACCACTGGTTCTTGACCACAGTTACTTACATTATGGCCGTAGAAGGAAGAAATGTGGAGGCACAAATGTCTACCGGGCCTGAAATCATGTACAAAACTTTTTCTATGATCTGGGAACACTTTTGGTAATATCAGTGCTTCTCACACTTTAATGTACATAGGAATCACCTCAGGATTTTGTTAAAACGCAAATCCTGATTCAGTAGGTGTGAGATTATATATTTTTTTACACTCTCCCCAGGGAAGTCTATGCTTCTGGTCCAAGGATCACATGAGGAGAAGGGATAATGAGACATCTAATTAACTTCCTTCAACCAAACAAGGCCCTGGAGGGGGTGGGGAGGGAATTTTTGCCAGCAAAAGATTTTAGTTATTGGTGTTGAAACCAAGCTCTTGAAAATCCGCTACATAAATGATTTTTGGTTATTGTTTTAGTGGTATAATAGTACAAAAGTATATTGTATTTTTTCTACAAAATAGACAATGTATCCTCCCTAAATAGTAAGCTATTTATTCTACTAGAAATTCTATTAAAATTAATACAAATTCTCCAGTTAAAACCTGAAGAGCAATGTTGCTTTACTGTTCTATTTCCCTCTCTCAAAACCCACCAATAGCATAGGTACAAAGTAGACTGTATGTGTATGTGTAGGGGAGTGGATCAGTCTTCAAAGCCATGAGGAAATGACCACAACCTCAATATACAAATTTTGAAACATGCCTACAAGACACTATGAAATATGAAGCCAAACAAGAGAGAAGATTCAGACATAAAGTACACCTCTTTACACCTTGAGAAGGATTCAGAGTTTGACCAAAATAATTATTGCTAACCTTAGCATTATATTCAATAAACCTTTTGAGTAATTGGATTGACAAGGATGGACAAACAACTGGAGAAACCGAGAATACTTCTGCAAAAAAGCAGAATGGCATGAGATATGGACTTGAAGAAGAAACTATACTGATATAACATGTTTATCTATGATCTAACCTTATAACCAGCTGGAACTGTGAGAGGGGAAATGGAATAAATGACAGAAGGGAAATAATAATCACTACAGCACACAACAGAGAGCCCACAGCTTAAGTGATCTGCTGTGAATGACCAATCACTTGAACGCCAGTAACTGAGAGAATACATGCCACTAGGGAAAAAAGACAGATATTTGTGGTGAGAAGTTGGCCTAGGAAATAAACCCATATCAAAGATATTGGTATCTCTGCATCATTATCTCTGCCCCCACCCCTAAAATACAAGTAATAATATCAAAGAAATAAACATTAAAGAATCCAAAGAAATTTTTTAAAATGTTATTTTTAAAAGAAGGAATTAAACACGAGCAAAGGCCAGTGAATAACACATCACAGGAAAAATTATCCAAGGACACAGAAGTCAGGTTCAGACAATTACTTCCTCACATTCTCAAAAAAAAAATTTTAAATAACATGAGTTAGATAACAAGAAAGATCTCTAATAAGAATAAAAGTTCAAAACTTAGATTACATGATGATGAAGATGAAAAGCTAATAAAACCTAGAAAGTGGGAAAGACCTAAACACTATAGATATAAGATCATATTAGAAACAACAGAATTATATACAAACTTTATTGAAAATACAGTGAGGCTTAATGAAAAAGCATGAATAAATTACACTAAATAAAAGCAAAGACAAGAGATTTTAAAAAATTAAAAGCAATACCTGTAAACCCGACAAAAGATTTCCAACTCACACAGAGCTTGCATTCCTGGAAATGAAGCAAGACACATCAAGGCTAAGAAGGCTTGAATATGCAGATAAAAATTATATATTGTAACTCAGGGGGAAAAAATGGTACAGAACATTCAGTATGAGAAGCTATCTGGAAGAAGTTACTGAATTTCAAGGACAAAGAAAGATACATGTGTATCTTTGTAAATAAGTCAATTACAAAGAGGGTTCTATTCTCTACTTGCCAAGACAGATTAACTGATACTAGACTTCATCTTCTGCTGTGAAACTAGAAAACTGGACAAAATATAGGACACAATTGTTTCCAGACAGTGGACAATAGTAAATTTAGGACTGTGATCACCAAAATAAGGAAAATAAATGAACTAAGCACAAAGACCACTACAGCTGTATACCTGGAAACAGTTTGGGACCACAGAACAGGGATAGAGAAATGAAGCTAAAATAGTAGTCTTGCTGATTTAAGGAAGCAAAGATCAGAGTTTGGGGAGGATGAAGCATCTTGAAATAAGAGAATAGACAACTAGAGAGGCAAGACATATGCAGAAAGAACTGCAGATTTCTGCACAGAGATCCCTTTAAGTTTCTGACTGAATGTGAAGCTGTGCATGTATAGCATGAAACTCCAAGAGATCAAACAACATATCCTGGATATTGATAAGCTTAACAATTCCTAGAGTTTTACACAGGGCATGAAGACATTTGAGTTCCAACCAGCCAGAATGAAGACACTGCGTTGAACACCCAGCACATTAAGTAGAGACCCCAGAAGGACTATGCTTTAGGGGTAGGTACAAAATACCCCTAAAGTTTATTCTACGTATAACAAAAGGAAGCCTAAACACCAGCTTCTGAAGGGTCAAACAAGTTAGCAAGTAACCCAAATCACTGCACAAAATAAATAAATATTAACACTCAGGAAGACTTCAAAACCTAGACACTCAACAATGTAAAATGGCAAGGTCTAGTAAACAATAAAAAATTCCTAGACATGTTAAAAAGCAGAAAAACATACTCATTACTGGGAGAAAAGTAAGTCATTAGAAACAGACTCAGGTATGAAACAAATAAAGAAACTTTAATTCACAGAGCCCTAAAATACAATATATGAAAGGAAAAATTAATTGCCTGGATTTAATGACAGATAAGACACTGCTGAAAAAGAGGTAAATGAACCTGAAGACATAACAAAAGAAACTACTGAGTGTAAACCACAGATAGGAAGAATACTGTAAAAATATAAACAGTGGGGCAATTGGAGGACCTTCAAGATGGCAGAGTGGTAAGACGTGGAGATCACCTTCCTCCCCACAAATACATCAGAAATACATCTACATGTGGAACAACTCCTACAGAACACCTACTGAACGCTGGCAGAAGACCTCAGACCTCCCAAAAGGCAAGAAACTCCCCATGTAGCTGGGTAGGGTGAAAGAAAAAAGAATAAACAGAGACAAAAGGATAGAGATGGGACCTGCACCAGTGGGAGGGAGCTGTGAAGGAGGAAAGGTTCCCACACACTAGGAGCCCCTTCGAGGGCAGAGACTGTGGGTGGCGGAGGGGGACAGCTTTGGAGCCATGGAGGAGAGCGCAGCCACAGGGGTGTGGAGGGCAAAGCAGAGAGATTCCGGCACAGAGGATCGGTGCCGACCAGCACTCACCAGCCCGAGAGGCTTGTCTGCTCACCTTGCCGGGATGGGAGGGGGCTGGGAGCTGAGGCTCGGGCTTCGGTCTGAGCGCAGGGAGAGGACTGGCAGTGTGAACACAGCCTGAAGGGGTTAGTGCACCACGTCTAGCCAGGAGGGAGTCCGGGAAAAGTCTGGAGTTGCCGAAAAGGCAAGAGACTTTTTCTTTCCTCTTTGTTTCCTGGTGCGCGAGGAGAGGGGACTAAGAGCGCTGCTTAAAGGAGCTCCAGAGATGGGCGCGAGCCGCGGCTAACAGCGCGGACACCAGAGACGGGCAGGAGACGCTAAGGCTGCTGCTGCCACCACCAAGAAGCCTGTGTGCGAGCACAGGTCACTATCCACACCTCCCCTCCCAGAAGCCTGTGCAGCCCGCCACTGCCAGGGTCCCGTGATCCAGGGACCACTTCCCTGGGAGAACACATGTCGTGCCTCAGGCTATTGCAATGTCATGCTGGCCTCTGCTGCCGCAGGCTCACCCTGCATTCTGTACCCCTCCCTCCCCCCCCACCCCCCACCCCCCCACCGGCCTGAGTGAGCCAGAGCCCCCTAATCAGGGGCTAATTTAACGCCCTCCTCTTTGGGCAGGGAACACATGCCTGAGGGCGGCCAACATGCAGAGGCAGGGCCAAAACCAAAGCAGAAACCAGGAACTGTGAGAACAAAGAAGAGAAATGGAAATTTCTCCCTGCAGCCTCAGGAGCAGTGGATTAAATCTCCACAATCAATGTGATGTACCCTGCATCTGTGGAATACGTGAATCGACAATGAATCATCCCAATACTGAGGCAGTGGAATTTGGGAGCAACCGTAGACTTGGGGTTTGCTGTATGCGACAGAATAGTTTCTGATTTATATGTTTATCTTAGTTTAGTTTTTAGCACTTGCTACCATTGGTGGATTTGTTTAACGGTTTGGTTGCTCCCTTCTTTTCTTTTTTTATTACTTTTTATTTCTTTAATTTAATAACATTATATTTTATGTATTTATTGATTTATTTTTTCATTCTTTTTTTTTCTCCCCTTTCTTAGGAGCCTTGTGGCTGACAGGGTCTTGGTGCTCTGGCCAGGTGTCAGGCCTGAGCCTCTGAGTTGTGAGTGCTGATTCAGGACACTGGACCACCAGAAACCACCCAGCCCCATGTAATATCAATTGGCGAGAGCTCTCCCAGAGATCACTGTCTCACTTCTAAGACCCAGCTCCACTCAACAAGCAGCAAACTCCAGTACTGAATACCCCATGCCAAACAACTAGCAAGACAGGAACACAACTCCACCCACTAGCAGAGAGGCTGCCTAAAATCGTAATAAAGTCACGCACACCCAAAAACACACCACCAGATGTGGTCCCGCCCACCAGAAAGACAATATCCAGCCTCATCCACCAGAACACAGGCACTAGTCCCCTCCAAAAGGAAGCCTACACAACCCACTGTACCAACCTTAGCCACTGGGGTCAGACAACAAAAACAACAGGAACTAAGAACCTGCAGCTTGAGAAAAGGAGACCCCAAACACAGTCAGTTAAGCAAAATGAGAAGACAGAGAAATAGGCAGCAGGTGAATGAGCAAAGTAAAACCCCACCAGACCAAACAAATGAAGAGGAAATAGGCAGTCTACCTGAAAAAGAATTCAGACTAACGATAGTAAAGATGATACAAAATCTTGGAAATAGAAGGGACAAAATACAAGAAACATTTAACAAGGACCCAGAAGAACTAAAGAGCAAACAGACAATGATGAACAACACAACAAATAAAATTTTAAAATCTCTAGAAGGAATCAATAGCAGAATAACTGAGACAGAAGAATGGATAAGTGATGTGGAAGATAAAATAGTGGAAATAAATACTGCAAAGCAGAATAAAGAAAAAAGAATGAAAAGAATTGAGGACAGTCTCAAAGACCTCTGAGACAACATTAAACACACCAACATTCAATTTATAGGGGTCCCAGAAGATGAAGAGAACAAGAAAGGGCCTGAGAAAATATTTGAAAAGATTATAGTTGAAAAATTCCCTAATATGGGAAATGAAATAGTCAATCAAGTCCAGGAAGTGCAGAGAATCCCATACAGGAAAAATCCAAGGAGAAACATGCCAAGACACATATTAATCAAACTATCAAAAATTAAATAAAAAGAAAAAAATATTAAAAGCAGCAAGGGAAAAGCAACAAATAACATACAAGGGAATTCCCATAAGGTTAACAGCTGATCTTTCAGCAGAAACTCCGCAAGCCACAAAGGAGTAGCAAGACATGTTTAAAGTGATGAAAGGGAAAAACTAACCCACCAAGATTACTCTACCCAGCAATGATCTCATTCAGATTTGAAAGAGAAATTAAAATCTTTACAGACAAGCAAAAGCCAAGAGAATTCAGCACCACCAAACCAGCTTTACAACAAATGCTGAAGGTACTTCTCTAAGCAGGAAACACAAGAGAAGGAAAAGACCTACAATAACAAACCCAAAACAATTAAGAAAATGGTAATAGGAACATACATATCAATAATTACTTTAAATGTAAATGGATTAAATGCTGCAACCAGAAGACATAGAGGGGTTGAATGGACACAAAAACAAGAACTGTATATATGCTGTCTACAAGACACCCACTTCAGAATTAGGGACACATACAGACTGAAAGTGAGGGGATGGAAAAAGATATTCCATGCAAATGGAAATCAAAAGAAAGCTGGAGTAGCATCCTCATATCAGACAAAATAGACTTTAAAAGAAAGACTATTAGAAGAGACAAAGAAGGACACTACATAATGATCAAGGGATTAATCCAAGAAGAAGATATAGTTGTAAATATTTATGCACCCTACATAGGAGCACCTCAATACATAAGGCAAATGCTAACAGCCATAAAAGGGGAAATCGACAGTAACACAATCATAATAGGGGACTTTAAGACCCCACTTTCACCAATAGACAGATCATCCAAAATGAAAATAAATAAGGAAACACAAGCTTTAAATGATACATTAAACAAGATGGAATTAATTGATATTTATAGGACATTCCATACCAAAACAACAGAATACACATTTTTCTCAAGTGCTCATGGAACATTCTCCAGGATAGATCATATCTTGGGTCACAAATCAATCCTTGGTAAATTTAAAAAAATTGAACTTGTATCAAGTATCTTTTCCAACCACAGTGCTATGATACTAGATATCAATTACAGGAAAAAAATTATAAAAGATACAAACACATAGAGGCTAAACAACACACTACTAAACAACCAAGATATCACTGAAGAAATCAAAGAGGAAATCAAAAAATACCTAGAAACAAAAGAAAATGAAAAGACGATAACCCAAAACCTACTGGATGCAGCAAAAGCAGTCCTAAGAGGGAAGTTTATAGCAATCCTACCTCAAGAAACAAGAAACATCTCAAATAAACAACCTAACCTTACACCTAAAGCAATTAGAGAAAGAAGAACAAAAATCCCCAAAGCTAGCAGGAGAGAAATCATAAAAATCAGATCAGAAATAAATGAAAAAGAAATGAAGCAAACAATAGCAAAGATCAATAAAACGAAAAGCTGGTTCTTTGAGAAGATAAACAAAATTGATAAACCATTAGCCAGACTCATCAAGAAAAAAAGGGATAAGACTCAAATCAATAGAATTAGAAATGAAAAAGAAGTAACAACTGACCCTGCAGAAATACAAAGGATCATGAGAGATTACTACAAGCAACAATATGCCAATAAAATGGACAAGCTGGAAGAAATGGACAAATTCTTAAAAAGCACAACCTTCCAAGACTGAACAAGGAAGAAATAGAAAATATGAACAGACCAATCACAAGCACTGAAATTGAAACTGTGATTAAAAATCTTCCAACAATCAAAAGCTCAGGACCAGATAGCTTCACAGGTGAATTCTACCAAACATTTAGAGAACAGCTAACACCTATGCTTCTCAAACTCTGCCAAAATATATCAGAGGGAGGAACACTCCTAAACTCATTCTATGAGGCCACCATCACCCTGATACAAAAACCAGACAAAGATGTCACAAAGAAAGAAAACTACAGGCCAATATCACTGATGAACATAGATGCAAAAATCCGCAACAAAATACTAGCAAACAGAATCCAACAGCACATTAAAAGGATCATACACCATGATCAAGTGAGGTTTATCCCAGGAACGCAAGGATTCTTCAATATACACAAATCAAACAATGTGATACACCATATTAACAAACTGAAGGAGAAAAACTATATAATCATCTCAATAGATGCAGAGAAAGCTTCTGACAAAATTCAACACCAATTTATGATATAAACCCTCCAGAAAATATGCATAGAGGGAACTTTCCTCAACATAATAAAGGCCATATATGACAAACCCACAGCCAACATCACTCTCAATGGTGAAAAACTGAAACCATTTCCACTAAGATCAGGAACAAGACAAGGGTGCCCACTGTCACCACTATTATCCTACATAGTTTTGGAAGTTTTCACCACAACAATCAGAGAAGAAGAAGAAATAAAAGGAATCCATATCAGAATAGAAGTGGTAAAAGTGTCACTGTTTGCAAATGACATGATACTATACATAGAGAATACTAAAGACTCTACCAGAAAACTACTAGAGCTAATCAATGAATTTGGTAAAGTAGCAGGATACAAAATTAATGCACAGAAATCTCTCTCATTCCTATACACTAATGGTGAAAAATCTGAAAAGAGAAAGTAAGGAAACACTCTCGTTTACCACTGCAACAAAAAGAATAAAATACCTGTAATAAACCTACCTAAGGAGACAAAAGACTTGTATGCAGAAAACTATAAGACACTGATGAAAGAAATTAAAGATGAAACCAACAGATGGAGAGATATACCATGTACTTGTATTGAAAGAATCTACATTGTGAAAATGACTATGCTACCCAAAGCAATCTACAGATTCAATGAAATGCCTATCAAACTACCAATCGCATTTTTCACAGAACTAGAACAAAAAAAAATTCACAATCCATATGGAAACACAAAAGACCCCGAAGAGCCAAAGCAATCTTGAGAAGGAAAAACAGAGCTGGAGGAATCAAGCTCCTTGACTTCAGACTATACTACAAAGCTACAGTAATCAAGACAGTATGGTACTGGCACAAAAACAGAAATATAGATCAATGGAACAGGAGAGAAAACCCAGAGATAAACCTATGCACATACGGTCACCTTATTTTTGATAAAGGAGGCAAGAATATACAATAGAGAAAAGCCAGCCTCTTCAATAAGTGATGCTGGGAAAACTGGACAGCTACATGTAAAACAATTAATTTAGAACACTTCCTAATACCATACACAAAAATAAGCTCAAAGTGGATTAGAGACCTAAATGTAAGGCCAGGCACTATAAAACTCTTAGAGGAAAACATAGGCAGAACACTCTATGACATAAATCACAACAAGATCCTTTTTGACCCACCTCCTAGTGAAGTGGAAATAAACACAAAAATAAACAAATGGTACCTAACGAAACTTAAAAGCTTTTGCACAGCAAAGGAAAGGATAAACAAGACGAAAAGACAACCCTCAGAGGGGGAGAAAATATTTGCAGATGAAGTAACTGACAAAGGATTAATCTCCAAACTTTACAAGCAGCGCATGCAGCTCAATATCAAAAAAACAAACAACCCAATCCAAAAATGGGCAGAAGACCTAAAAAGACATTTCTCCAAAGAAGATATACAGATTGCCAACAAACACATGAAAGGATGCTCAGCGTCACTAATCATTAGAGAAATGCAAATCAAAACTACAATGAGGTATCACCTAACACCAGTCAGAATGGCCATCATTAAAAAAATCTACAAACAGGGCTTCCCTGGTGGCGCAGTGGTTGAGAGTCCACCTGCCAATGCAGGGGACACGGGTTTGTGCCCTGGTCCGGGAAGATCCCACATGCCGCGGAGTGGCTGGGCCCGTGAGCCATGGCCACTAAGCCTGTGTGTCTGGAGCCTGTGCTCCCTGACGGGAGAGGCCACAACAGTGAGAGGCCCACATACCACAAAAAAAAAAAAAATCTATACATAATAAATGCTGGAGAGGGTGTGGAGAAAAGGGAACCCTCTTGCACTGTTGGTGGGAATGTAAACTGATACAGCCACTATGGAGAACAGTATGGAGGTTCCTTAGAAAACTACAAATAGAACTACCATATGACCCAGAAATCCCACTATTGGGCATATACCCTGAGAAAACCATCATTCAATAAGAGTCATGTAACACAATGTTCACTGCAGCTCCATTTACAATAGCCAGGACATGGAAGCAACCTAAGTGTCCATCAACAGACGAATGGATAAAGAAGATGTGGCACATATATACAATGGAATATTACTCAGCCATAAAAAGGAATGAAATTGAGTTATTTGTAGTGAGGTGGATAGACCTAGAGTCTGTCATACGGAGTGAAGTAAGTTTGTAAGAGAAAAACAAATACCGTATGCTAACACATATATAGGGAATCTAAAAAAAATTGCTCTGAAGAACCTAGGCACAGGACAGGAATAAAGATGCAGACCTAGAGAATGGACTTGAGGACACGGGCAGGGCGAAGAGTAAGCTGGGATGAAGTGAGAGAGTGGCATGGACATATATACACTACCAAATGTAAAATAGGTATCTAGTGGGAAGCAGCTGCATAGCACAGGGAGATCAGCTCACTGTGACCACCTAGAGGGGTGATATAGGGAGGGTGAGAGGGAGATGCAAGATGGAGGGCATATGGGGTTATATGTACATGTGTAGCTGATTCACTTCGTTATACAGCAGAAACTAACATACCACTGTAAAGCAATTATACTCCAATAAAGATGTTAAAAAAATATGAACACTGACTCAAATGTATAGGGGAATATGCAACAGTCTAACATATGTATACTTGTAAATGAAGAAAGCTAAGGGGCAGAAAATATATTTAAAGTAGTAAAGGCTAGGTTATCAGCAAGAACAGTAGAATAAGAACCCTCAAAATTTTTCTCCTCCGTAAAGTCTGTGAAAAAACTGGCAAAAAATGTCAGAATCAACAATTTCCAAACTCTGGAAACTACTGGAAGGCTTGCAGAAATCTAGGTAGTACTTATTCAAGAAAAATGGCTGAAACCCTGTAGATCACTCATCCATAACAGCAATAAGAACATTGATCCAAAAAAAAAAAGAAATTGACAAAGTCAATTTTAAATAACTCTAGAAATTAACCAAAGGCTTGCAAAAATCTGAGGACCACTTTTTCAAAAAAAATGGGTGTAATATAGATAAGAAGAGCAAGTTTTTCATTTTTACTTGTTCTATTCCCATACAAAGTCATGTATGCAAATATTTATATTTATAACAGTTATTAACAATCACCAGAAACTTGGAGGAAAAAAACAAATGTTTATCAAATGATGAGCAGTTAAACACATTGGGATAGAACTTTACCTTCCCAAATACATGAAAACATATTCCAGCCTCTAATGTGTTAATAATAAAGAGCAAAAAATAAAACTTCCCTCAGTGATTTAATTTCTCTAGCCAGTACCTAATCTCTCTATCCTCATTTATTGACAACTTTTCAAAATCTGTTTACAATGGCTGCCTCTTCTGAATCTTTGCCTGTGATCAGTAGTGCCATTCACCTTTGCTCTTGTTCTGCATAATACAATAGAGCCAGGCAGATTTTGGGTTTAGCCCCAGGTTCATCACTTATATGAATGTATGACCTTGGACAAGTGATCTAACTCCTTTGAACTCAATTTCTTCACATGCAAAACAAAATTCATTACTGGTACCCTCTGTAGAATTGTTATGAAGACTGAGCAAAACTATACAGTTAATCACTGCAGAATATCTGGCATAGAATAGACACTCAGGAAATAGTAATAGTTTGTGTTTTAGGGTGCCAGTGTATAGCATTCCTCCTTTCCATGTGCAATAACTGAACCAATAATTGAAAAAGATCAAGGAGTAAATAGATGAACAACAAAGAAGACCCTTATTACTGATAATACTAATATGGAAGAATCAGAAGTTTAACAACAATGGGCTTCCTAATATTTTCCTCTAGAAGTAGGAAGACTTACCCAGTCAGTCCGAGTCAGCAATGGATAATTATAGGCTTATTCCTATAAAAGGTATCATGTAAAATTTATGGCATGGAAAAACATGATGCAATTTCCCCTGTCTATATTCAGCCTTACTACTGAAGGGAAGCAGAATATGTCACCCCAAAATATGCCTCTTTGGCATTAGCATTATCTTGAACTGGTTATTTTTAAGCAACAGCAGATACAAGAAAAGCTCTGAAAACTGAATTCAAGTAGCCTTTTGCAAGGGACATTTACATTTATAAAGGAAATAGCCATTTGTAAGGGTGTTTCCCTCTCTGTACTAGAAAGAGGGTTTGATTAAATCTCTAGAAACTTATAAGTGGAAAGGCGGGGACTTAAATCTGCATAACGAACTGACCCTTGTTTACTGTGCATTGTTTGACAGCCTACCATAACTGCCCCCCCATCCCACCCAACATGTTTCATCTCCAGCTGAAGTTCATTCTTAAGGTGGTAGCCTGGGTCATTTGAGGCTTTACTCTGTTTTCCTGGGTCTCTCCCATGTATACTGGAGGTATACTTGTTATTAAACTTGTTTGTTTTCTCCTGTTAATGTTTTATTACAGGGGTGTCTCAGCCAAGAACCTAAAAGGGTAGAGGGAAAATTATTTTTCCTCCCCTCCACTACCAACAACAGTAAGGGGAGAGGGGAAAAAATCTATATGAATGCAAAAAATGTTGCCTGCCATATTAGTAAACAAAGGATGTTGCAGCCATCAAGCCATCACATTACAGCTGCCCCCCACGGTGACCCCTGAGGAAACTCAAACTCCATAGAAACAGGATGCCTGCCACCAGGCAGTCAACCACTGCAGCCACCCCCCAACGAGGCACCTGAGGACACTCAGGATGAGAACACACAGCCTACTGGTCCCAGATAGCTGAGGTGTATATCAAAGGAATGATTTCAATGAGCCCCAGACTTTTGCACCTTCCTATACAGAGAAAAGCATTAAAATCATTAACCTGAGATGTCTGGTTTTCTCTAACAGTAATCTTTTGATGTTCCAACCACCTGGTCTTTGTTGCAAAAACTCCCATATATCCTGGCTCCTCCCTTACTTCTTGGGAGCAGTCCCTCAGAGCTGTCAGAGAGGCTGTGTCCCGGGCTTAAGTCCTCAGTTTTGTCCAAAAAATAAAACATAATTCTCAACTTTTAGGTTGTGCATTTTTTTAGTCAACATCTATATACACCCTATTCCTTATCCCCAAAATTCATGAGTAAAATAAGTCACATCACCTTCCTTAAGGAGAAATGAATGATTGGATAAGGAGAGGTCCCTTTTCCTTCAAGGTCCAGTTCGTATGTTATCTCTATACAAAATCTTTCCTGGCCCTTCTACTCTGAAATAACTTTTATCCTTCTTGAATCTTCCTTGGTTAGTATATGTGTCCCTCTTAAAGCACAGACCACATTATTCAAGAAATGATCACTATCATTTATACCTATATTATTTTCACTACATTCATCCACTTATCCAACAATTGTTTCTTGATCACTCTCAAATGTATCGGGCAATGTGCCAAGTGCTGGTGAACACGACATAGTTTCTATCCACCTGGAGCTTAAAAGCTGGTTGAGGAGATGGACAATAATGTCCTCGAGGGAGTAATCTGTACCTGCTCTTTTCTTTGTAGCCCCCTAAGATTTGCTCAGTAAAAGTTCATGGAATGAATTATAAAATATTAATAAACAGAAACCTCAATTAAATAGAGTTGGTAGACAGGAAGGGGAACTCTCTGGTCCTGTGATGATAGCAGAGCCCAACAGAAAGAAAAACTCTTCTTTGCAGGCAAGGACTCAGCCAATGAAAGGCCAGGGACTCTTTGTTTACTCTCCCTTTAAAAAAGCCTCTCCTTCCCTTGCCATGTGGGGACTTGCAGGTGGCTCATCACGGTTGCAGACCTCAAATTACAATTCTCTGCTGACCCCAAATAAACCCATCTTTGCTGGAGAAATACCTGGTAGACTATTTGTTTCAGGGCAACAGAATTAATAGTTTAAGATAAAAGCCACTACTTGATTCAGTAGTGGGAGTCAAAATAAAAGCAAACATACTTTCTCTATTAGAAGTGTCATATTTTAAATTAATAAGTACTCAAATTATACTTGAAGTATTTGAAATACTAGTGATTCCGCAGAATGTGTTCACATACAAAATATGAAGTGCTAATAAACACAACTAAATATCATTAATATAATGACATTTGTACACAAACAAAGCATTTGATGTAATAATTCCTAGTCAGAACCAGCTGGCACAATCTTACAGGTAAAAAGACATCAGCATCCAAATAGATGAGGAAATCATTGAATAAACCACTGCATTATTAGCTCACAGACAAGTCCAACAGTCTCAGCAGTCTCATGGTTCACAACTTGCAGCAAAACAAATCTATTAGGTAATTGTTAAGTAAAAATCTTGCCCAGTGTTGTAAAAATTTAGGGTAGATCTCATGCAATAGAAAAATACAATTTAAGCTCATTTATTTTCACAATAAAGCATAACCTTGACCACTCAGACATATGATTTACCTAGTACAACTTTTAAAAGTGTCCTTGCCTGGACTCCACCCCCAAAGATTCTGGTTGCTTGGGTTGGGGATAAGACCCCAGTATTTGGATTTTATAGGCATGGGGGATTCTTATGCAAGTGGTCACTGGACCACACAGTATTTGTGAAATACTGTTTTAGATTAAGAATCATTTTCCAGTGCTTGGTTCGGCAGCACATATACTAAAAATTGGAACAATACAAAGAAAATTAGCATGGCCCCCTGTGCAAGGATGACACGCAAATTTGTGAAGCGGTCCATATTTTTAGAAACAGACTCACAGACATAGAGAACAGACTTGTGGTTGCCAAGGAGGAGCGGGAGGTGGGGGAGGGATGGATTGGGAGTTTGGGACTAGCAGATGCAAACTAGTATATATAGAATGGATAAACAACAAGGTCCTACTGTAGAGCACAGGGAACTATATTCAATATCCTGTGATAAAACATAATGGAAAAGAATTATGAAAAAGAATGTATATATATGTATAACTGAATCACTTTGCTGTACGGCAGAAATTAACACGACACTGTACATCAACTATACTTCAATAAAATAAATTTTTAAAAATAATCATTTTCCAGACATCTAGACAGATTAACTTTATGACAGCTTTTTCTGAACTTAAAATAGACCTCTGTCACATATGGGGAAGGAAAGATAATTTTCCCTCTACCCTTCTAGGTTTTTGGCTGAGACCTCCCTATAATAAAGAGACAGATTAACAGGATAAAGACAAACAGAATTTTAATAACATGTATCCCTCCTGTATACATGGGAGAGACCCAGGAAAACTGAGTAACTCCCCGAAATGCCCCAAGTCACCACCTTAAATACCATCTCAAGCTAAAGACAAAAGAAGATGTTGAGGGTGGTAGGAGGGGGGCCCAGTTATAGGAGGTGACCAGGAAGAGCACAGTAAACAAGAGTAAGGTTCTTACACAGATTTAACTCCTTGCCTTCTGCATTGATAAGAGTTCCTAGAGATTTAAAGTCCTCTTTCTCTTCCTGTTATAGAGAGAGAGAGACACTCTCACAAATGGAGATTTACCTTATAAATGCAAATATCTCTTACAAAAGGATGACTTCTACTCAGTTTTCAGAGCTTTTCTTATGTCTGCTGTTTCTTAAAAATAATCAGCCTAAAATAATCCTTATGCCAATGAGGCATATTTTGGGGTGACATTCTGTTCCCCTTCACATAAATCTCTGTTCTCTCTTTCACATATGTAAAGATACTGTAAGGGAGTGCCTATCAACCTTGACTATATAATGGAATCACATGGGAATATTTAAAATATACCAATAATTAGAGCCCTCAACTCAAATTGTTGATTTAATTGATCTGGGGTGTATCCTGAGAATTAGAATTTTAAAAAATCTCCTCGTATGATTTTTCCATGAAACCAAGGTTAAGAATTTTTGATATATTTGAAGTGTTTATCAGCGTTAATATATATACAAGACCTCATGGGTCAAAGAAGAAATCATGATGCAATTGGAAAATCTTTAGATCTGAGTGAAAATACTACACATCAAATGAAAATACTACATTTCAAAACTTGTGGAATGCAATGAAGCCAGAGCAAATACACAGAGAAAAGAAAATATAGCCTTAAGTAACATGTGAGAGAAGAAATGCTGAAAATTCATGAGCCAATTATCTAACTTATGAGTTATAAAATATCAAATCAATTCAAAGAGAATGGAAGAGAACAAAGACAAGGATAGAAATAATGAATAGAAAATAATGATAAAATCATCAACAGCTACTTCTTTGGGAAGACTAATCGATAGACAAATCTCTGTCATCAAGAACAAAATATCCACTATGTAAAGGACACATACCTACAAATATAGCAGTTATTAACAAAATGATGATCAGATATTATGATTAACTCAAGGCCTATAAATGTCAAAACTTATACAAATAAGCAGTTTCCTTGAAAAATATCAACAGTGACAAGAAATAATAGAAACTGAAATATACCTATATGCAAGCATTAAAAAAATTGACCAACTAGATAAAGAAGATGTAGTATATATACACAATGGAATATTACCCACCATAAAAATAATGAAATAATGCCATTTTCAACAGCATGGATGGACCTTGAGGGCATTATGCTAAGTGAAGTAAGTCAGACAGTGAGAGACAAATACTGTATTATTTCACTTCTACGTGGAATCTAAAAAAACAAAATAAGTGAACAAACATAATAAAACAGAAATATTGTCATAGATTCAGAGAACAAACAAGTGGTTGCCAGAGGGGAGCGGGGTGGGAAGAGGAGAGAAATAGCTGAGGAAGATTATGAAACGTGCCATGTGGGGATTAAAAAGAAATTGACCAGTCCTTAAAAATTATATGCTGTCTGTCTCTCTCTCTCTTTCTCTCTCTCTCTCTCACACACACACACACACTCTCAGGTAGTTACACAGGTGCAATCTACAGATTCAAAGAACGTATGTAACATATACAACTTTTACAGAAAATCAAAAAAGAAGGAACAATTTAGTCAGGGTAGCATAAACTTAATACCAAAACCTGACAAGGACATCAGGAGAAGGAAATGTCACAAGTCAATCTCTAAAACATAGAAGCAAAGTTCTTAACTAAAAATAAAATAAAATTATACACACACACGTCAAATGAATTATACATATATATATAATATAATGTGCTGGTTATGTCCTAAGAGATTCTAAGAGTGCAAGGAGAGTTTTAACATTAGAAAATTAGTTGATGTCCTACCCTACATTAACAGATAAATGGAGAAAAGCCAGATAATCGCACCAACTTTTAAAAAGCTGGGATTCTTACTTCTTATCAGGTGTTTACTTCATACCAAGTGCTTTACTGTTGTAATCTATAATCTGGCTCTGTCATTAACATTAAATTTGCACTAATTATTAATGTTAGTTATCTGGCAGTATAAAAATAATAGCTTATGAATTAGAGAATTGAAAACTTTATGCACAATATGAACCTTGGTTTCGTTGATAAAACCACTGAGTTTGCATTGTGAGCTACAAAATCATACAGTGTAATAAAATACCTCATTTTCTTGCTGACAAAATAATATTCTTGGCAGAACATCAAATTCCTAGTGATAAAAATGTTTTTTTTTTCATTCTTGGGCTGAAAGGGACTTAATAGAAAAAAAGAAACATGTTTAAAAATATAAACATATGTCTCCAAGTAAAATATACTTGATAAAGATAACACATTGTTGGAATGACTAATTAACACTTATTTCCCAGAAAACACAGAGCAGTTTACAAAGAACCAGCCACCTGTTACGGTATTTCCATCAACTGTTCTTTCACTTCTTGCTCAGGAGTTTGGGTTTCCACCATATATAAAATTGTATTAAACAAATTAACCTTATGCAAATAATGTAAATAAAAGGTATCTAACTCTGAATAGTGGAAGAAGTGGAGGTTTTTTTTGAACAATAATTAAAGATTCTTTGCTCAAATGAGAAAAAAAGTAATTTCTTTTTAAACCAAACTTCTAGTAGATATTGTCACCTTTAAAACCAAGGCTCTGCTTCATAGAGGTGTTGAAGTTTCATCTCAAAGATGTTCCATGCTGGTTTTGTGATAATGGTCATTTACCTTGAAAGAATTTTAAAACTGCAGCTCTGTTCATAGCCTGGGAAGAGGCAGACTGTAATACCTTTTCCTGATACTAGAAATGAGTATTAGAACTAAAGAAGCAGGTTAGAAGTATCAATTACTTTCTCTTACAGGATTTGATTTTCTTTAAGTTGAGCCAATCTCAACAAATCAGAACAAGTGTATGTTGCTATTGTCAGAAGACAAGGTCAATAGTTGTGATAAAAACTTTCAATGTGACTGTAGTCAGAAGACACATGATTTGGGGCTCTCTGGAAAATGCAATCATCTTCTACAATCAAATATTATAGAGTTTAATATGTAAATTATAATTTCCTTAGGTCATAAATCAAAACCATGAATAAAAACAATGCCTCCAAGGGACTCCCCTGGTGGTCCAGTGGTTAAGGATCGCCTTCCAATGCAGGGGACCTGGGTTCGATCCCTGGTCGGGGAACTAAGATCCCACATGCCTTGGGGTTACTGAGCTCGTGCGCTGCAACTAAGACCCAACACAACCAAAGATTAAAAATATAAATAAAAAATGCCTCCAGTGACCCAAGAAAATAAGTACTACTATTTTATATACCAATGACACTTAAGAGCTTCAAAATACTTTCTTTCCCATGTAATCCCCATTTTATGTAAAAAAAATGAGGTTCAGAAACAATTATAATAATGCTATTAGTATTACTATAATGCCTCACTAACATTTATTAAGTCCTTGCTCTGTGCCAGACAAGCACCCATAAATGGCAGCACAGCAGCAGCTTCTAGGTTGGCTTGCCACAGTCCCATAGATTTGACTAGTAAGGAGATAATAAGCAGAAATGGATTCACTTTATTACTTCCACAGACAGCAAAAGCAAAATCAGCATGGTGTCACCTTCAGATGTCCCTGGACCCTCTAGATGACACTTTATCAGAGGGACCACATGACAGATGACTCGAATGTTGGTTCACTCTGTGGTAGAGGAGACAAACAGTTTTGTAGAATTAATTACACAGGAGCTTGGGGCTGTACCTTAAAGGGCAGGGCAAAGTGGAAAGCCCCGTACTCACTAGAACCAGAGAGAGAGATGATAAACTGCCTTATGGAAGCCTTCCACAAGATCGGGAGCCTCCTGCAAAATAGGGAGGAGGATGAGAAACAGACTTGTGACAGTCTTCACAAAACTCCCATCTTGCCATGTGAGAGGATCACAGGATGTTCTGCCAAGATCCGGGTCAAACTGTAGTTGAGCCTTGCCTACGTGACCTCTGTGAAGACATGCAAGGTGGCCAGGGTGGTGCAGCCATTCCTCTACACATACCTTATATAAATTAATCCTCAGAAAGATAATATAATTATCTCTATTTTACCAATAAAGGCTGCGAGACTGGAGACTGAAAATGGTTAAATATTTGTATGTCCAAGGACACCATTTATGACTTTGTATTTTGGGGACTACAAGTTACAGAATACCCAATTTGAAGAGGCTTAAACAATGGAAACATGTAATTTTCTCACCAAGATGTGTGAGAGTTGGTGATTCCAGAGTCAGTCTGGCAGCTCAATTATACTATTAGGAACCCATTTTCTTTCCATAATTCTACTCTGTCCCCTTTAGCATGTGAACGTTTTGTCCTCTGGCTTGTTGCTTCATGGTCATAAGATAGCTGCTGCAGCTCCACATATCACACCATCACAGGACAGTGACCAAAGTTGGAAGGCAGGGATAACAAACACAGGGAAGGAGGGAAGGTGCTACCCTAACAAAATCATACTTCTACTAGCAAGGAAGGAAGGGGAAATGGTCATCATGTTGACAACCAACAGTGTCTGTCACACACAACTAATCAGTACTAGAATTAAAACTAGAGGAAGAACTAATTTTTTTGTAACTTAAGTCCACCACTCCCAAATATGACACTTGTTTTTTACATGCTTATTTGCAAGAGAAAAGTCTAATTTCTTCTATCAGTGGCCTCATCCCACTGAAAGGACAGAATAGATTTTATTATTAATATGCTTCATCTTGTAGGTAAATCTCTTAAGCTTATCCCTAGCTCTGAAGAACAGTAAGATAGAGACAACTATGCCCTTGGGCTAAACTGGAAGGTTTGAGTATGCTCAGTAAATGATCAAGACCAGGCTTTTCTTTTGCATATAATGTTGGTAGACATGGACACATGACTTCTTAGGACAAGTGGAATGTGAATAACTATGGTATGTTTACTTCTAGGCACAACATTTTAAGACAGGATTGGCAAACTTTTATTCTGTTCAGAGCCAGAGAGTCTGTATTTTGGGCTTTCTGGGCCACATACAATCTGTCACAGCTATTCAACTCTGCCCCTGTAGTGCAAAAGCAGCCCTAGACAACACATAAACGAATGAGGGTAGCTGTATTCTAATGAACCAGATGGTGGGCCAGATTTAGCCCACAGACCATAGGTGCCAACCCCTGCTGAAAGAGATCATGAACAAATCACCATGTTCCCTTCCTGCTGGTAGGATGAGAAGCGATGTTCTAAAGAGTGAAGGGTCCATCAGACTGGATTCCTGAGTGAGGATGATGTGGAGCTGAACACCCGGTAACGCCAAGATGGGTGTACAGCAGAGCAAGAAATAAACTTTAAGTCACTGAGATCTTTAGGTTGTTTGTTACCATGGCAAGACCTAGCCCATCTTGACTAATACAACATGTTTATTCTTTGTGTAATTAATTGAGTCATATTCTCTCAGTAATAAAGAGAAAGCAATAAAGAATGGAATATTTCAGAGTGGGAGAGATATGAAAGCTTCTTAAGTTGCCAACATGCAACATTAAACCTTTACTAATCCTGCAAATAGATGTGATTCATTATAGCATTTTGGCCTGACCTAGATTTTCCATTTTATTGGCAGATTCCTTTTTGACTACATGATTCACATGTATAGTCTCATTTAATATTTATAATTTTATTTCTCTGACCACAGAGTCCATCTGTAAGGGAGAAGGGAATGTTGAAGAGACAAATCATGAAATCAGATTACTGAGAAAGTAGGAAGGAGTAGGGACCAGGGCATCATAGATGGAGGCATCAGCCTTAAATTGGAGAAGGGATCTCATTGAGGCCAGAGAAAAGCTGTAAAACCCAGCAATAAGCACAGTTGGTCTTGGAAACCTTAGATTAGCAACCATTTTAGCATATGTTATTTACAACATTCTTTACTTTTCTGTAATCTTCACAATAACTCTGCAAACTCAGTAGTATTTTCCTTAAGTGTCCTTAAAGGTAAAGACAGTGTATCTCAGAGAGCTTAAGTAACTTACCTAAGGTCACATGACTAGTAAATGGCAGGGTGAAGATTCAAACCTGAGGCTTCTTGATTCCAAAATCTGGGTCATAAAATGGCATGATTGTAAGCTTCCTGAGGATAAGAATAGTGTTTTATGCTAGACTCGATACCAGTGGTTCTCAACCAGGGGGTGATTCTGTGCCTCAAGGGACACTTAGCAATGTGTAGAGATATTTTAGGTTATTAACAACTGAGTACGTGAGGGTCACTACGGGCATCCACTGGGGAGAGACCATGGATGCTGCTAAATACCCTACAGTGCACAGGACAATCCCCGAATAAAAAAATCATCTCAACCCAAAATGTCAGTACTGTGGAGACTGAGAAACCTTGTTCTTTAGCTTATCTCTCTTAGCACAAACCCTTACAATGGCAGGTGCTGATTGATTGTAGAATTGAAAAGAGTGGCTTCTGTTTCACGGAATAATTCTATTTAATGAAAAAATGGAGGCCTGCCTTTCCATGCTGGATTTACCAAAATGATAGTCCTTGGATACTACTTGGTAGCACCACTGCGGGATCACATCCAGTTTTTCTGGTGATGCATAAACAAACAAGACAATTTGACCTGACCCCCATAAATCACAGTAGGGGACATATGTTTTATTTACCATTCCTTGCCAAGGCTCTCCAGGCACTTTGGTATTCAGACTATTAAGCATTTTAAGACAATTAAAACATTTAAATGCAGCAACAGACAAATATATTTAAACTTAATTTTAAATGTTCTAGGAAACTGAGTATTCTGAATACCAATAGCTTGCTAATGCTGCAGCAAATCCCCATAGATGCCATGTGTTCCGGCCCTTGCTGACACATGATTATAATTAGCAAACACTAGGGAATCAGTTCATTCTCACCTCAGTAAATACCTATGAACTTACAGAGATCAAAAGAGAAGATGTCAGGAGTAGTCTTTAAAAAAAAAAAAAGGACTCCACAGGCAATGGGATAAACCTTACTGGAAGCTAATATAAATAGGTATGTTGAAAATTCTGAGCAGCTAAGATCTTACTACTTCCAGGCTCTCCTTCCCAATTCCTTCTAGCACATCCATATCTATTTCTCCCAAACCCATCTACCACACTGTGCCTTGATGGATGGAATTGTCCTAAAGTTCAAAAGTGACTACGTCACTTACTTGTGCAAAAGTTCTCCCTATGTACTAAAACTGAAATTCAAAGTCGTTAACAATGTGGTCTCTTACTACTTCTCTTAGCCCACTTTATGCTTTGGTCAAAACTCATTCTCTATGTACACACCATGCCTTCTTTCCTGACTATTTCCTTTACCTAGTATACTTCTTCCTTCCCAACCCGGTTTCTCTCAATGGGAGGCACCCACCCAACATCCCAAGTTCTGGTACTCTTAATCTTGAATAATCCATTAGGGCAAAGTGCTGTACTATTTGTCCTTTTTAAGGGTGACCTTAACAGACTGACACAGAAGAGACAGTCAGGAAGTGAATTTTTAAATATGTAAATAAATAAAGTAATGAAATACAGAATAGAAAAGAATATAACCATTCATGGACAAATAACAGTGTATCAGGAGCCAAGGATTACTATTTAATCAATTCTGTGCATTTGAGATCTGTGATATACATAAAGATAAAAAGAAGAAGAGAAAAAGCATTGCCTCTGTTGTTTCAACTACTGGAAGATACTGAAAACTGCATTCAAGTAAAAACAAGATGAAATCAATGTTTTTGAGATGCAATTCTCTGCATAAAGAGGCAGTGGACTAGGAGCTATTGAATTATAGGATGAGTTTGAGAGGCATTAAAGGAAAAATAAACTTTAATTTAGAGCTTGATTAAAGAAATATTATATGTAAGTATGAATTTTTATGTTAAACATGTTTGTTAAACATCAAGTGCTTTTTCAGCAAAAAGTAAAGAAGTTAAAATCAATAGTAATTATTTTAAGCCTTTTCCCCTAAACATAAAAAAATTTCTTCTAGAACAAAGTTAAAAAGCTAAGAAAAATAGTACATTTAACTGGAATATATTTTATCAATTAAAAACAAAAATATTAAAACTATGAAAATGGGAAATAACAAAGTGAACTGATTCATTACTATATTGCCACACACTGACAAAGATTCTTTGCTTAACCAAACCTTAGTCAGGATCCTGAACCTTCTCCTAGGCCCATCTGTGTACTTCCTTGCAAAATCCAGTTTTAGCAATAACCCTGCTAAGTCAATTTAACCAGAATCCCCCTTACTCCTGATTTTCTCTTAGTAATTTTCCATTCACTGACTCTCCACTATGGTCCTTGGCTATAATGTTCCATTTGAACATGCTGTATTCAGAGTTGAGCTCAATCTCTCTCCCCCACTGTAAAATCCCAATGCAGCAGTCCCTATACAAAGCGCAATGGTCCTGAATAAAGTCTATCTTATCGTCTGTAAGTGTCACTGAATATTTTTTCTTAACTACATTTCATGGCAAACAATGATATTGTCAACTTTTTATAAGAACATGAACATGCCCTTTTGTAATTGTTATCATGTCAGCCAAGAAATAAGCATGCAGTTAAAGTGAGTTTCAGCATTTAAATGTATCTACACTTTCAAAGAAGAGGCCTAAAATCAACCGAAGGAAATACCTGAAGCTGGGATTTTCCATGCTACTCTTTCTAGTGATTCAGTGTATTCCAAGCAAATGTCTTTAAAATGGATGTTTAAAAATTGGTGCTAACAGTTAATCATAAAAGGCACAGGCGTTTTTGAAGACAATTTTTTCAGTTCTTTTTAATTTCAATTTTGTATCATTCTCTCCTATAAAGTGTGGCGAACGGACATCAGTTCAGACACTGCTATCTCAGCCTTCTAGTTGAATGGACATTAAGATTACTGTTGTTGCTTTTAAAGTGAAAACATCGCCTACCTTGGAAGAAGGGCATTTACTAAAATAATGCTGACATGATCAACACATCTGAGTGCAAATTTTTTAAATGTCATTTATCATCCACATATTTCTCTACCCAACACAATAGAGAAAAATAACGTTTGCCTTTGCTGATTATTCCCCAGATATTAACACCCAAAGGATATGGTTCCAAATGGACAGAAATGATTACTCAAATATTTGCACTCTTTGTGGGAGACCACGTGTTTGAGTTATAGTAGTGTTTGTACACACCTAACTCTAAGTTCTTTAGCTTATTTGAAAACTGCACAGACCTTTTCCTTTAAAACATAATTGTTGTCCACATGGGCAGACTAGTTGCATAGCTTCTGCGACATATACTCGATTCAAATCTCCCAACAAAATCAGTTTAAATACAGATGTGGCTCAAATATTTTATGTGATTTGAAAGTTATACTATTCTGAAATTGAAAAAAAAGGGGTAAAACAGTTTTTAAGGCTTTGCATTAAAAAGGAAACATCACAGAGTAGATTATTTCAAAATCAGAAAGATTTCCCTTTGTATAATAGATGTGTAGATTTATTTTATTGTGGTAAAATAAACAGGACATAAAACCTACTACAGTCACCATTTTTAAGTGTGCAACTTAGTGGTATTAAGTACATTCATACTGTTGTGCAACGATCACCACTGTCCATCCCCAGAACTCTGAGTGGACTATTAAGTCCTATAGTCAGTCATTCATAAATGAATGGATTTTAAATTTAAATGACAAACAATGATATTGTCAACTTTTTATAAGAACATGAACATGCCCTTTTGTAATTGTTATCATGTCAGTCAAGATATAAACACGCAGTTAAAGTGAGTTTCAGCATTTAAATGTATCTACACTTTCAAAGAAGAGGCCTAAAATCAACTGAAGGAAATACCTGAAGCTGGTATTTTCCATGCTACTCTTTCTAGTGATTCAGTGTATTCCAAGCAAATGTCTTTAAAATGGATGTTTGCCATTTAAACATTGTTTGCCATTTAAATTTAAATGTGCAGAATTTAAAATATGGGAAATTACATGCAAATGCAAATCTATAAATGATAAACTTTACCCATGGAATAAGGTAGATTTGCCTGTATAATGGATCATTTAAAATAGGGTTTAAGTATATACAATGGACTACTACTTGGCCACAAAAAAGAATGAAATAATGCCATTTGCAGCAACATGGACGCAACTAGAGATTATCATACTAAGTGAAGTAAGTCAGAAAGAGAAAGACAAATACCATAGGATATCACTTATATGTGGAAGCTAAAATATGGCACAAATGAACCTATCTACAAAACAGAAAGAGACTCTCACAGACATAGAGAACAGACTGGTGGGTGCCAAGGGGAAAGGGGTTGGGGAGGGAAGGATTGGGAGTTTGGGATTAGCAGATGCAAACTAGTATGTATAAGATGGATAAACAAGGTCCTACTGTATAGCACAGGGAACTCTATTCAATATCCTGTGATAAACCACAATGGAAAAGCATATAAAAAAGAATGTGTATACGTGTATAACTGAGTCACTTTGTTGTACAGCAGAAATTAACACAACATTGTAAATCAACTACACTTCAATAAAAAAATAAAATAGGGTTTAAGAAAGTTGAACAGTGAGTACTGAGTGGAGACTGTTAATTTCTCATACACAATTTGAAAACCATGTATAGTTAGTGAGGTTCTGAAACATACAGGAGCAGTTAACTCAACTAATATGTCAACATGGATAACTATTGTAAGGCCTAAAGGATAAATGGCCTTTACTCGAACTGATGCATTTTATGGGGAAAATAAAATGGAATTATATACTATAAAATCTGAGAGAAGGATTTATTTTTAAAATGCTGTCTAGACTATTAAAAAGAAAATTGATTTTAAAAATGCCGGGATAGAACAATTGAAATATTATGTACAAATAATTCTTGGCCCAAAATACTCTAGGTAGTAAATATAATTTTAAGACTCCCCATTAACTCTTACTCACTACTGTCCACTATGTTCTCAAAATATAATAACTAAAATATTGTTTATCCTTTTACAATACAAAAAGTATTTCCACATTTCTAGGGTAAGGTAGGAGTATTATATGGACAGTACAAATCCATTTTTATTTTTTGTGTGTATATGTATTGGTATGGGGTTGAAAATCATAGCATTGTTAATGTTGATGATTATAGTAATAATCATGGATTTCACTGAATCACCAAATATCCGAATTAGACTGGATCCTAGAGATCATTAAGTCCATTTCTTTTCAAACTTCATAAAGCAATAGAATGAAATCTGTCACAAAACCCCCAATATTTACTAGTGTGATAAAAGTGGAACTATTATACTGAAAGCCATTCTGTACCCCTGGGTTTTTTGTGAGACCTTTGTATTTAATTGAAAATTATCTTCTTTAATATAATTTCTATAGCTTCCAAAATTTATGCCATGGTTCTCTATGGGTTTTATAATTAGATAAACATTCTATTCATTCAACAAATTATTAAGCACCTAATATGTGTTAGGCCCTCTCCTGGGTTCTGAATATGTAGCAGTGAAAAAAATGTAGACAAGGTCCCTGCTATCCTATAGCTCCTATTTGAGTTCATGATTTACCACATTCCCTTCCTCCTGCCTCATTGTTGAAGCACACGATTTCGTACAGAAACCGGATGACTTCAGATGACTTACTTGGTTTGGTGTGCTTTGAAGAGGCTTATGTATATGGAGTTTAACATCAACTCTTAACATGGAGTTTTTTAGTAAGATTGGCAGCTGCAAAACAAACTTTCTCCTAAACTGTTATAAAATCTTTTGAAACAAAATGATAATAAATACATAAATAAAAATAAAACTATAGACTTTCTTTGCAGAGCCCTATTCAAGTTCACTGAGGTTGTTTCCAACCTTGGTTATTTGAATTGAATTCCCATTGACTAAAAATATGGTTTACCTTATGATAGGCAGAATGCAGTCTGTGTGTGTATTACTGTAATTACTATATTAGACAGAGCAATATTCTGGGGATTCTTAAGCATACAGTCTGCTTCCTGTCCAAATCCCCCACCCAATGTTTTGGTTACATCATTTTACATCAACCAGATAGGCAATATTTTTTAAAGGCAGCTGTAGCTGCCTTTATTGCAGATATTTACTGCAAATATTGCAGATGTTTCTAACTCTTTGAAAAGTATAAACAAGAACAGAAGAAAGGCAGCCTGTGAAGATCTAAAACATATCTCAGGAAAGTTATCTGCCTTGGAAAGCTGGAGTTTGCTTTGCTGTAATGACCTATTTTCAAGGACAAAGAGTTTATACAAAAGGATACAATTTGCTGAGTAATATGAAGAGTATAAAGGGTAAGAGTGTAAAGTGTAATCATAGTATTATCAGTAAGACAAGATATTCTTCAAATAATTTTTGAAAGTAACAACAGGATTCTACTTGGCTTGTTGATTCATAGTGGCCTCGAATACAAGCTGTTAACCTGCAATTTTCTCTGGGTATATGCATATCTAAAGAAAAATACTGCAAAAGAATTCTTGAAAATGAAACAGGCCCAGGCATAATATTCAGCAGTTTATCTTGAAACTGACCAAGAAATGGGGTTAAAGGTTTTCCGTGGGGTCTCTAAATTGAACCCACACCTCCCTTCCCTCTGTAATTGCAGAAAAAAAGGAAATTTGATGAACTTCAGTTTTATTTGTAGTTGAACATAAATACAATACTGCACAGTTTTATCTATCACAAAGGACATATGTACTGGTGAATATTCACTCAGTATAAATTTATGTCCTGTTTCAGATCGGGACTTGGCTGGAAAAAAGTCTCTCCCTAGTCCCTCCCTATCAATAACATTTACCTAAGCAGTTTTGGTTTGTTAAGAGAGAGATGGAGCAGGGGGCTTTGAAAGAAACAAGAGACATTTGTTAAAATTTGGTGTGTTTCAGGCACTTCATCATGCACCTTACATCTATTTCCTCATTGAATCCACTCAACAATTCCATTAGGCAGGCACTACTGGCATCCCAGTTTTACAGATAACTAAACAGAGAAGGTAAGAAACTTGCAAAGATCACAAGGCTGATACATGGAAAGGCTAGGACTTGAATCTAGGACAGTCCATCTCCAAGCCCCTACTCTAAACTACTATGCTATGCTGATTAAATGCAGAAATGGGATACTTCCAAATGTATTCAATACCTATTCATTGACTACTATTATTTTGCACATACCAGGCACTGGACTAGGTGCTATATAAATGAACAGGACACGTTCTCTGCCCTTGAGCAGCTCAAGGTCCTATGCAGGGGACTAATACATTAATGAATGAATATAAAGTGAGATAACTGTAATAGTAAAGAATATGTACTACATACTGTGGAAATACCAACAAGAGGATAACCAACTGTGTCTGGTGGCTAGAGAGAGACTTCACAGTGGAGAGAGACATTTCAACATTGACTTGAAGGAAGACTGGTTGCTCAGCAACTAGAGAGGAGAGTTTGGTGGAGGGGTAGCAGGGTGGATCCATTTTAGGCCGAACATATACCACACCTGAAAGTGTTTCTTTTGTGCCAGTAATCCAAAATGATTTAGTTTAACAGATCACTGTCAGCTTAGTGGCAGAGGCAAGGCTAGAAAGTTATGAAGGGCACACAGTATAATGAAAAGTCCCTTTGAGAGAGATAAAGAAACTCTACTGTTTATCTCATGATCACTTAATCAGTCACGGCTTTCCCCCTTCAAAACTGGGTATTAAGGCTGATGTTGCTTTGTGAACTTTGTATGTTTTCTTTGGGGAAGGAGAAGTGAAAGAAATGGAAGATAATGTTAAGAACTGCTATTAGCATGTTTATGGTATTCAAGAGGTCAGCCTTTAACGTTTTCAAAACAATACACATTGAAAGATATGGGTCCTGTCACCAAGCTGGGGAAGACCCTGTACAAGGTGAGGCTGTGATTGATCACACTGCCAACTCCAAGGCGACGCCTCAGCATTTACTACTTATATGAGCAGAAAATCATCAGCAGCCTGCACTGCAAGGAAGAGAATACTTAAAGAGAGAGATAAGGGAAAGCTCTATGGCAGTTGAAGTAAGTTATTATTTTGCAGGCTAAAAGGATGCTTTCTATATTTACAGTTTATATGATAATCCAACCATTCAGGAGAGCAAGTTAAAGTCCTGCAACTGCTAGTTCCAAACTATTCTGAATAGATTTCTTCTTCCTGTTTGGTATGATTGAGACAACATACATGTGTGCACATGCATGCCCTCTCACGTGTACATGTAGATACACACATACACACACATAGAGACATTTTCTTCAAAAGAGAAAGGTATGCTGAAACTAACCCCAACCTTTTGGGTTTACTTTTTCCTCTAAAGAAAAGTAAAAAGTTTGCCACTTTTTTTTTTAACATTTTATTGGAGTATAATTGCTTTACAATGGTGTGTTAGTTTCTGCTTTATAACAAAGTGAATTACTTATACATATACATATGTCCCCATATCTCTTCCCTCTTGCATCTCCCTCCCTCCCACCCTCCCTATCCCACCCCTCTAGGTGGTCACAAAGAACCGAGCTGATCTCCCTGTGCTATGTGGCTGCTTCCCACTAGCTAGTTATTTTACGTTTGGTAGTGTATATATGTCCATGCCACTCTCTCACTTTGTTGTCCCAGCTTACCCTTCCGCCTCCCCATATCCTCAAGTCCGTGCTCTACTAGGTCTGTGTCTTTATTCCCGTCTTACCCCTAGGTACTTCATGACCCTTTTTTTTCTTAGATTCCATATATATGTGTTAGCATATGGTATTTGTTTTTCACTTTCTGGCTTACTTCACTCTGTATGACAGACTCTAGGCCCATCCACCTCAATACAAATAACTCAATTTTGTTTCTTTTTATGGCTGAGTAATATTCCATTGTATATATGTGCCACATCTTCTTTATTCATTCATCTGTTGATGGACACTTAGGTTGCTTCCATGTCCTGGCTATGGTAAATAGAGCTGCAATGAATATTTTGGTACATGACTCTTTTTGAATTATGGTTTTGCCAGGGTATATGCCCAGTAGTGGGATTGCTGGGTCATATGTCAGTTCTATTTTTAGTTTTTTAAGGAAACTCCACACAGTTCTCCATAGTGACTGTATCAATTTACCTTCCCACCAACAGTGCAATAGGGTTCCCTTTACTCCACACCCTCTCCAGCATTTATTGTTTGAAGATTTTTTTTGTGTGTGTGTGGTATGCGGGCCTCTCACTGCCGTGGCCTCTCCCGTTGCGGAGCACAGGCTCCAGACACACAGGCCCAGCGGCCATGGCCCAAGGGCCCAGCCGCTCCGCGGCACGCAGGATCCTCCTGGACTGGGGCACGAACCCGTGTCCCCTGCATCGGCAGGCGGACTCCCAACCACTGCGCCACCAGGGAAGCCCTGTTTGTAGATTTTTTGATGATGGCCATTCTGACTGGTGTGAGATGATATCTCATTGTAGTTTTGATTTGCATTCCTCTAATGATTAATGAGGCTGAGCATTCTTTCATGTGTTTGTTGGCAATCTGTATATCTTCTTTGGAGAAAAGTCTACTTAGGTTTTCTGCCCATTTTTGGAATGGGTTGTTTGTTTTTTTGATATTGAGCTGCATGAGTTGCTTGTACGTTTTTGAGATTAATCCTTTGTCAGTTGCTTCATTGGCAAATAATTTCTCCCATTCTTTTTTTTTTTTTTAATATCGAGATCTTGTTTTATTCTCCATTGTAACTCAAGCATGTAGTAGGCTACCAATACATATTTATTTATTAAGTAAATTAAAATTATATTTCCTAGGGTCTTGCTTTTAGATGATATCTCTGTTAAGTTTGATTTTTTTTTCCATTTTTTTTATTAGTTTCTGCTTTATAACAAAGTATTTTCTCCCATTCTGAGGGTTGTCTTTTCATCTTGTTTATGGTTTCCTTTGCTGTGCAAAAGCTTTGAAGTTTCATTAGGTCCCATTTGTTTATTTTTGTTTTTATTTCCAATTCTCTAGGAGGTGGGTCAAAAAGGATCTTGCTGTGATTTATGTCATAGAGTGTTCTGCCTATGTTTTCCTCTAAGAGTTTAATGGTGTCTGGCCTTCTATTTAGGTCTTTAATCCACTTTGAGTCTATTTTTGTGTATGGTGTTAGGGAGTTTTCTAATTCCATTCTTTTATATATAGCTGTCAGGTTTTCCCAGCACCACTTATTGAAGAGGCTGTCTTTTCTCCATTGTATATTCTTGCCCCATTTATTAAAGATAAGGTGACCGTATGTGCGTGGGTTTATCTCTGGGCTTTCTATCCTGTTCCATTGATCTATATTTCTGTTTTTGTGCCAGTACCAGACTGTCTTGATTACTGTAGCTTTGTAGTATAGTCTGAAGTCAGGGAGTCCGATTCCTCCAGCTCCGTTTTTCCTTCTCAAGATTGCTTTGGCTATTTGGGGTCTTTTGTGTTTCCATACAAATTCTGAAATTTTTTTTTCTAGTTCTGTGAAAAATGCTGGTAGTAGTTTGATAGGGATTGCATTGAATCTGTAGATTGCTTTGGGTAGTAGAGTCATTTTCAAAATGTTGGTTCTTCCAATCCAAGAACATGGTATATTTCTCCATCTATTTGTATCATTTTTAATTTCTTTCATCAGTGTCTTATAGTTTTCTGCATACAGGTCTTTTGTCTCCTTAGGTAGGTTTATCCCTAGATAAATTCTAAAAAATTCTAAGACTGGAAGGCTAGGGAGTATAGAAGACACCAGAAGTAGACGAAGGATTGTACTGAATATATTGTGGAAGGTGACCATTGATTTTCAACAGGAATAAGCAAGGAAAAGGGTCAGAAACAGTACTTTGGGTCTCAGAGGCAAGGAGGTGATTCAAAGACTACTGCAAAACACATGATGTGAGGGGATAAGAATCTGTACAAAGGTGGAGATGGAAAGGAAGAGATAAACATAAAAGATATCATAGAAGAAGATATGTAAAATTTAGATTTTGCATGTGAGGATGAGAGTGGCAGAAAGTCAGGCTCTTACAGCCTTAATAAAAATATCCTCTACTTAATATCCTTAGCTGACTTAGCACATGATTAAACTCCACTGGCCCCAATTCTTACTTTGTTTAGGTATATAGGGTTTCAGAAGACAATAAGCTATGAAGAAGTAGATCAAATTTTGATTTATAAGTGTGAATCATATTAATTCCAATTTGCCTCTACGGTCCATAAATCTCTCAGTCTTTCTGTAAGCTAGGTTCATGTTCTCTCATTGGGTAATCACTGTAATTTAATAAGTTTTACTGCCAGCCATTAGTATTTACTTTTCTAGGGGAAAGAAAACAACTGGAAATGTTGGAACTTAGAGGAGACTTAAATGAAGTGTTTTCTTTCATACTTCAGCAGTTAAGTAAATCTTTGGTTGTGCTTACGGCTGTTATGTTAAAAAATATGAGTACAGGTAGTATTTTGTAAATTCATAAGAATTCCATAAAGTAATTTCACAAGGTTAAATTATAAAGCCAAATTCATAAAAATAAATTGTAAGATTATGATTGTGAATGTACTTTATTTGCTGATCACAAAATTACACCATTCTATAATAGATGTTGCCAGTTTTTTTAAAAGATGACTCTGTACATAAAAATGCATTGCACTTTATTTTAATGTATTTTATTTATTGTTATATATGTTCTCTTGATTTACCCTCAATCTTTAAAAATGAAACAGGGAAACAGGGACAGAGAGATCACACGGTTCATAAAACATCAAATGGTGAATTATAAAGAAATTGGATAAGTATAGAATATCCATTCTCCTTCCTTGGAATGGTGTGGGTGAACTGCAGCTCTAGCTGGTGTACTCCTGCTATCCATTATCCAGAAATCCCTGGAAACAATGCATCTAATAACCGCCTCCTCAGCCTCACATAGCATCACCATAAACAAGTAGATTTTTTTTTCTTAATTTTTGGCTGTGTTGGGTCTTCATCGCTGACTGCAGGCTTTCTCTAGTTGCAGCGAGTGGGGCCTACTCTTCATTGCCATGCTCAGGCTTCTCATTGTGGTGGCTTCTCTTGTTGTGGAGCACAGGCTCTAGGTGCACGGGCTTCAGTAGTTGTGGTTTGTGGGCTCTAGAGTGCAGGCTCGGTAGGTGTAGCGAACAGGTTTAGTCGCTCTGTGGCATGTGGGATTTCCCTGGACCAGGGCTTGAACCCGTGTCCCCTGCATTGGCAGGCGTATTCTTAATGACTGCACCACCGGGGAAGTCCCAACAAGCAGAGTTGTTAGAAGCCAATCTCCAAGTATTTTTCCAAAGACATTTTATTACTAAGAATTCTCTTTGGTTCTTTTTCAAATTTGCTGGTCATTTTGTATACTCTCTCACTGATCGCTAATTTTACTGCATTCATTTTTCATTTCTTTAAACATTTCCTAAATAATGACTTTACATTATATATAGGAATTCCTTATGTATACAAAGTCTAAATTTGTTAGGGTTTTTTATTGTTGGGTTTTTTTTCTCACTCATGATCACTTGCTTCCTCATGCTTTTGGTGATGTTTTACTGTGACTGAACTTAACTGTTCAGAACACTGAAGATCTAAATGGGAGTTGCTTTCCTCCAAAGAGAACTGGTGTCTCCTGTTACTAGAAGACAAGGAGTACTTAGGCACCTATGACAGTACAACACTATAGCCTTCTTCAATGTTGTCTAATGAATGCAGAAGTCTCATTTTCATCTCTTGCATCTTGCAGGGGTGAAGGGGGGAAGGGGGGCAGACCCAGATCACAGAGCAACTCTGAATTTCATGTTTGCTTACCACTCACCTTTAGAAGTTCACTGATTTTTTTCTTTCATTAATCTCCTTTCTGAACCCTTAGAGGCTTTCATTGCTTTCATGAAACATGGTGGTGCTTTAAAAGTTAGCTTGTTATAATTTATCCATAATCTATTTTCATTTTATTGGAAGACCTCTTAAGAATATCTAGTCCATCATACTGACCAAAGCAGAATTCATTCTAAAATTTTTGGTACTCTAAATTTTATATGCTTACAACAACTCGTAAATGAGTTGTATCTCCTTGGTGGATGTTAGGCTTTGGGGGGAAGCCTTAATGGTAAGCTGATAAGCACAAAGCTGAGGAGACGAGTCACAGAATTTGGCCTCAGTTTATACCACTGGTACCTGCTCATGATGATATTTATGTCTTTACTTTGTTAATGCTATAATTTAGTAATATACCAACCACTTTTAAAGCATATATACTTTCTTCTTTCCATATTTATTTGTAACTGCCTTGTCTCCTATGCTCTTGTGTGAATGTGCAGCTGCAGTATCTGGTAGTAATATATAAGAGATAATGCTCTTATGACATTCTCTATTCAAGGACATGCCAGACACAAAGCTAAACAATTCTGATATAGGGCTGACTATGGTAAGTGTTATTGTAGCAAGTATATAAAGATAAAATGGCAGCCTCGGGGAGAGAAAAGTTCACCATGACTGATGAGAGATAAATAAATGTGCCTTCTTATATTTTATTCATTTCTCCAAAATTTGGGAATAATTGTATTGATCTTTTAAATTAAATATATCTTTCATTCATGATTTAAGATTTTAAAATATTTTGTTTAGATTTGTTTCTGAACCATTTTTATACAAGTTCAAAATTTGTCATTTTCTTTTCTTTTAATTTTACTTAAAATAACAAACCATCAGTGATTAAATATATGAGTTGAATCAACTCTTTACATGTTAAAATTTTTCCATTTTTAACTGTACAATGAAGCCCATAATACAGTATACTAGTGATTTGAACAGTGATACATTTCTAACAATACTTCTCTGAGTTTAAGTGATTTTTACATTTAAGTACTACAGACCTTAGCATTATTATAGGTGAGATTGAATGAGGATTCGAAAATAAATTGGATGCAGCTCTTATTGCTAGAAGCTCCACACTGAGGCTTTCCTTTGTAATCTACAGAATAGCCAGAATCGGGGCTGGACCTCAAAATAGAGAAATTGCTGTCCTTTGCAGCCATAAGATCATAAATATTCTTCATCTCAAGTTATCTCTTCTCTCATTTAATCCTAAGATACTATGTGCAGTGTCAATGTATACGTATCCAGACAGGGGAAAAATACAAAAAAGAACAGTACTATAAGAAATCATTGCCATCAATTCTGAATTGTATAGCAAAGTATTAAGAAAATAACTTTGATTATCTTCTGCAAGCCAGGGACTTATATTTCATCTCTTAAAAAAAGAATCCTGAAATTTCGTCACTTTGGCTATATGGCTCATACTTTATCAAGTACAACACTGAAGGTCCACTGTATCTCCCAAAACACATTAGGACCATGTAGACAGTGAAGATACTACAGTACAATAGCTCTGGTCCTGTCTTCCAATTAGTGCATGTAGCCAAGTCAACCAGGTTCAGTAAGTCATTAAAAAATATTAATATCTAATATTTATTAAGTGTCAGACACTTTGCCTTAGACATTAAATACATTATTCCATTTAATACTCAGCGAAATCCCTGGAATAATTACTATTATGTTTTCCCACTTTAATATACAAGAAGGTAAGAAATTTTCCACTGTCCATTTGATCTAATACACCATATTCTCCAAGTCTAAGACAATAAGTAGTAACAATGCAGGAATCAAGGAGCATCAGGAACACATGACTCTGTGTTCCACGAGAGGGAAGCTCACTGAGATAGAACTGTAGTCCAGAGAGATGTCCTGAGAGACATTTATACCACAAAGTAACTTTTCTCCTCTCTGGTGCAGAGAGGTTAATATGTGATCAAAGAAGTCATAACAGTAAGGATCACAGCAGACCTCACTGAGGGTAGATAAGGGCTGCACAATGAACACCTAGGTTTTGGAGGCAGATCGGCCCAATTTCCAGCCCCAGCTCTAGCCCTTACTAATTGTGTAAAGTTGTTAAGGTACTTAACCTCTCTGAGCTGTAAAATGAGAAAAAACATGGACATCTATGATTCTCTAAGACTAAATATCTTCAGCTACAAAAAGCAGCAAACGATAATTATTTTTTAGGCTATTACAAGAATTGAAATAATGTATGAAAAGAGCCTAGTAGTGTTGGGCACATGACAAACACAAAACATGAATACTACGGTTAGACTTTAGTCTTCATATGTTTCAATTCCACATAAACTGAACTTGCAAGCAGTATACATTCAGATCCTTATTCCAACTTCCCTATAGTAACTAGCAAACAAGTATGTCAATCTATCACATAGTAGTACATCTGCAAACTAACCAATGCAGTTTGGTTTCTATATAGTCTATCCAACCATCCATCCATCCCTTTAAAAGACATGCATGGGGCATCTATTGTGTATTAGGTGCCATTCTATGCATTGGGAATGCAACAGTGAACAAAACAACATGGTTCCTGACTTTAGGGAACTTAGAATCTACTAGAAGAACCAGATCCTAAAGGAAAAATCTCAGATAAATTTATAATAATAGTAGAAAGTAGAAGGAAAATTGCATGATAATATTATAGACACAGTCCTTGCCTTCATAGAGCCAACAGTCTAGCAGAGAATACATCAACATAAAAAGCAGCTGTAATAAGTACCTTGTGATAAGTGCTATAATAGGAGATGTATAAAGCGCTCGTGACAGAATATAGCAGAAACTAGCCCAGTCTAGAGAGAAGTTGGGGATCAGGCAGGCAAGTTTCTCATAGTGATGTTTAACCATAACCAGGTGCAGAAGAGGGAAAGGAATGTTCTAGGCTGTGAGGCCAGAGAGAGCCTGGTATGTTTAAGGAACCAAACAAAGTTTAATAAAAACAACTTAAAAGCTGAGTAAGAAAATGGAGGAATGGGGAGAGATTGGTTAAAGGGTACAAAGTTTCAGTTATGCAAGATGCATGAGTTCTGGAGGTGTAATGTACAGCATGGTGACTACAGTTAACAATACTGTGTGCTTGAGTTGAAATTTGCTAAGAGGGTAGATATTAAGTGTGCTCACTAAAAAAAAGGAAAAAAGGTAAATATTCTGAGGTCATGGATATGTAAATTAGCTTGATTGTGGTGACCATTTCACAGCATACATATATCAAAGCATCAAATTATTATACACACACACACACTAGAAGTTATGCGTGATAACAGGATCATGGTGAGCCCATAGGAATGATGGGGGACTGAGATGGAGGGGAAGAACAACAGATTATTAAGGATGAAGAGATAGACCAAGGGATTTATGGACAGTGAAATCCGCTAGGACCATGATCAAACTAGGGATGGATAGGAATACTGTAAGCTGGTGACAAATGATTGAAAGCTCACATGTAACTGATTAGAATTGTGCCACCCAATGCTGCAGCCACTAGCCACACATGGCTAGTGAACATTTGAAACATTTCAAATAAACTGTGGCAAATAAAATGCATTTTAAAAATTAATTTCATCAGTTTCTTTTTACTTGTTTAATGTAGATACCAGCAAATTTACATTTACATATATGGTCTCCATGTGTGGTTCAGATGATACTTCTAATAAGAGGAAGAAATAGAGAATGCTTTACCTGAATTAAATGATGCTTCAGGAGCTGTGGATGTTTTATATATTACACAGCAATACCTCTTGGTGCCATTTTCTAAATGTTTTGCTTTCATGTGTCTTTATTACATCATAAAGATGAGTAGGAAATGAAAATGCCAATACTAATGTTAATATGATTGTGATGAAATTGACATATACCTACACCAAAACAATCCCCTAACTTGAATTGGATTCTCACTGACCAATACTTCATACTTGAAAACACAGATAATCTCTTGCCACTAAGTAAAGACAGATCTGCAGGCAGTTTCTGGGAGGAACCTAAACTTCTCTGTCACTCTGACTGTCATGACTTTGCCCCTAGTACTGGGGAGTGAGCTGAAGACTGGCCTTTCTTTCCATTTGAGTGATAACATCTATGTCTACAATTGGGTTTAAGGAGAGTAGACCAAGCCAGTTGCATAACTCAGATAAAGAAGTTCTCTCCATTGTTTTTGTTTTTGTTTGTGTTTTTTTGTTTTTTTGTTTAATTTCCTAAAATTCTCTGTGCATTGAGGGGTGGGGAAGGGAGAAGCAACGTAGCCATAGCCAGTAAGAAAATAGTGTTTTCCCTTGATTTGACTCTTAAAGACTCTTAAAGTCTTCCCATTCCATCATTCCCAGGATGAAGTAAAAGAAAAAATAAATGAACAAAAGAGCAAAAATGAAAAGCTAGAAATAGATCATTCAAAACTGTGTCTAAAAGACAACATGTAGTTCTGTTGCAAATGAAGAATTATTGATTGAAGAGTCAGAGCTAATTTTTTAAATCCAGCCAGCCAAATGCAGAGAAATCCACAAATCCGTAGAGCTTTGATAATTCATTACACTTTCACTGTATTAGAATCTCTGGCAATGGGGTCAGTGAATCTGCATTTTTACCAAACTCCCCAGGTGATGCATAGGTACACTAAAATGTAAGAATGATAGCCTTGTCAGAACTGCCCACTCTACTAATAAGGAACTTGAGACTCAGAGAACATTAGTGACTTACCCAAGGTCATACAGCCAAGCAAGTGGCAGACCAGGGCTCAAACTCAGGACTCCTAATCCCTGCTTTAAGACTATTTCAAACGACTCAATACTGCATTGCTCACCCTATTTTAGGTACTAATCTCTATTAATGGAGTCTCTGTTTCTCCTGATATTTTGGACAGTCTTTTCAAACTGCTTCTTCATGTTAAGCTAGAAATTTACAAAAGAGTAAGAGAGCTTCAGGACAGAAAGTTATCAAAAAACTATTTTTCCTCAGCACGGCTCTAGAATGAATCCCCTCTATAGCATCCTCATCAAATGCTTGCCTGTGTTACCTGTCTGGCTGCTGAAAGCATATACTCGTTGCTACCCATGCTTTAGGCCCACTTCCTGTATCTGTATCTCTTAAACTGTCATACCCAGATGTATGATGTAAGCTACAGATGTAATATGTCCAGCAGGAAAAAGAGCAAAAAGATCCCTTTCCTTGAGAAAGACAAATACCCTATGATATCACTAATGTATGGAATCTAAAATATGACACAAATGAATCTATCTACAAAATAGAAAGAGACTCTCAGACACAGAGAACAGACTCGTGGTTGCCAAGGGGGAGGGGGGTGGGGGAGGGAAGGATTGGGAATTTGGGATTAGCAGATGCAAACTATTCTGTAGAGAATGGATAAACAACAAGGTCATACTGTATAGCCCAGGGAACTATATTCAATATCCTGGGATAAACCATAATGAAAAAGAATATAAAGAAGAATCTGTATATGTGTATAACTGAGTCACTTTGTTGTACAGCAGAAATTAATACAACATTGTAAATCAATTATACTTCAATTAAAAAATAAATTAAGAAAAAGATCCTTGTCCTTATCACTACATTCTGATACATCTGCACACCTATAGGTTATCTCTTACCTGGACTTTGGCATTGTCATGCTAATTCAATTTCCTGAATGCCATCTCTCTCTACCTCACAGTAAGCCACCAAAGAAATTTTTCTAAAATATAGCCCTGATCATGTTACTTTGCTGCTTGCAAATCTTGGATTGATCCTAATTGCTCCTTGGCCTACCATTCAAGGATCTTCACAGTTTAATTTTGTATTTGAATTATTTACAGGCCTGTCTCCCTGGCTATCTGTGATTTCTGTGAGGGCAGCAAATGGATCTTACTCCTATTTTTAGCTAAATTTTCTTTGGTCCTAAACCACCTCCTTGTACCTACCCAGGATTATACCTTTTGTATATTAAAAAAATCTGTTGTTGTTTTCTGCATTGCAATTCTCCATGGAAAGGAACTGAACATCCTTACGCGTGATTATATCTGTTACATGCTGAGTTTTAAATAAGGCATGTTTTCAACTCATATCTGAATATTTATAATTTCAGGAATGCTTGCATGTCAAATTCAAATGGGAACAAGTTTAATGAAGCCAATACCCTATTCTCCTGAGATCAAAGTACATTTGTTCTAAATGAAAAACAATTACCTTTAAATTAAGTTACTGGAAAATATCACAGAAAAAAAATTATCTGCAAATTAAAAGATCTACAAAAAGGTATGAAAAGACAATTATGAATGAATTTGAAAAATTACCCAATTATGGATATGTAATGCAATCTAGTCAGTTGTCCCCAAATCAAATGATAAGTTCCCATATGCAGAGATCAGGCATGGACATATATACACTACCAAACGTAAGGTAGATAAATAGTGGGAAGCAGCCGCAGAGCACAGGGAGATCAGCTCGGTGCTTTGTGACCGCCTGGAGGGGTGGGATGGGGAGGGTGGGAGGGAGGGAGATGCATGAGGGAAGGGATGTGGGAACAGATGTATATGTATGATTGATTCACTCTGTTATAAAGCAGAAACTAATAAAAAATAAAAATAAAAATAAAAAATCACTGTCCTCGGGCTTCCCTGGTGGTGCAGTGGTTGAGAGTCCGCCTGCCGATGCAGGGGACACGGGTTCGTGCCCCAGTCTGGGAAGATCCCACATGCCGCAGAGTGGCTGGGCCCGTGAGCCGTGGCCGCTGAGCCTGCGCGTCCGGAGCCTGTGCTCCGCAACAGGAGAGGCCACAGCAGTGAGAGGCCTGCATACCACAAAAAATAAATAAATAAAAAATCACTGTCCTCTGCAAGTAATAAATATCAGGCCTTCCTTGACTAAAATTTTATGTTCTTTTACCAGCTCTACTGGGAGAATTCCTCTCTTAGATTGGAATTTTCCTTCTACTTCCTGTGCTGTTCAAAATACAAATAGATGGAGTTTGAAGACATAAAATACCACACACCATATCTGAGATGTTTTGAATGGAAGTAACATGGTGCAGTGGTAAGTACAGTGAACTAGGAGTCAGGACTCAGATGCTAGTTCCAGTGCTGTCATTTACTTCTAGTGTAGTAAACTCTTTTCATTCCACATTCTTCAAATGACTTCCACAAAGAAAGAAAAAAAAATTCTGTGGAAAAATTAGTACTCAAAAGTAGGCCTTAAGACTGCAAATGATGAGTTATTTCCATTATATCATAATGCCTATAAAGTTTTAATTTTTTCTTCATATATGGATGAGGAAGGGGCGTGTTCAAATTAATAAGTGGAAGCAACCTAAGAGGACGTAGACCCAGAAGACCTGGGCTTGAATCCAACTTTTCCATTTACTAACATTTTTTTGTCCTTGGCGACCACGCTGATTCCGGATTTTCTCATTTGCTAAATGGTGATAATGCCACTTACACCACAGGATGGTTTTGATAATAAATAGTGCCTCATCCTGGCTGATTGTGTGGTTGATATTAACTCAAACTACAATAGTGATTCCAGAAGTACTTTTAAAGATTTTAATTTGTTTGTACACTCGACTTGCTCTACATTTGTTTCATTCCAACCATCTGGTCCTAACTAAAGTTGGAAAATTTAGACTTCCATCAGTTACAAACTTGAAAGTTTAAATATGAGTGGGTTGGACTACTGATCTCTAAGGTCCATTTTTACAGAAAGTAATTTTGCCACTGGTATAAATTAAATGATCCCATGCTTAACTTAGAATGCCAGAGACATAAATTCAAAGAGCACTGCTTTGTTTCATTTGTCCCCAAAGGACACTTTGGTCTGAACTATACAACTGAATACAGACAACTACGTACTGCGATTCAAAATATTTGTTAGTGATTAATGGGGAAATATCTAACAGTTCTACAACCCCAAATCACTTGTGTTCTCATGGGTGTTTATAACATATTTCATTACTACATGAGCTAATTCGAATACTCTGATAACAATTCACCTCCATCTGCCTGTTAAGTTAGAAACTTTGAAGGATCTGAAATTTTTATCTTACTTGTAAACTAACAAATTAGCCTATATATATTAAACAAGACCTCTGGATCAGAGACAAAGACCACTTATTACTCACACCAGAAGCAGTAGTCAGAGTAATGCCTTAGCACTAGTTTCCTGAGCCCAAATCCTCGTGGGATAACACAGTGAGGGTCAGATGGCATTGGTACATGCAACGAGTCACATCAAAGGAGAGGAAGCACAAACTTAGGAAACTCTGGTCTTATATAGGGCTACTGGTGAGTCTTTCTCTCTGGAGAGAAAGCAAGCTCATCTTAACCCTGGGTAAGCAAATATCTCTGGGAAAAGGAAGAAGAGGTCTTTATCTTTACTACCCTCCACTGTCTCCAGGGAGGGCATTGTCTCTAAGCTTTACTATCCTACAATTTCTCCTTATACAAACATTCTTAACTTGACTGCAAATGATCAGAGGACATCAACCATGCAGAGTCATGAAATATTCATGGAGAATTGTTTCCCAACACTCTCTTCTACCCATCCACTATGTTACCCAAAGAGAATTCAAATATTCAAGCTCAAAATAGTATGTCTGCATTTTAGCTCTTTTTCTTGGATTGTGTATATACAATGTCAAAACCAAGAAAGGCTAATTAAGGCAAGTGAGAGGAAAGATATAACTATGGAAGCAGCTCAGTATAGTTAAAAAAAAAAAAGACCAAAATGGCCTCAAAGTCAGGAAATCAGGGATCTAGCTCTGATCCTATCTTATTACATGATCTTGGCTTAGTTACTTCTCTCTGGGCCTCAGCTTCCTTATCTGTAAAATTCGAATATGGAAGATATTCAGACTAACTAGGTTCTAAGGTTCCTTTCAGCCATGACATTCTATCCTTCTATCAGTAAATCAATTCAGTTGACTGGCACTGTGTACACTGACGTCTTTAAATTCTGTGCATTAGGACCATGAGCAGATATAACACAGTACCAGTTAAACAGCTGTTGCTTGCAGCTAACATACTGCCAAACACAATGACTTTTATGGGAAAACTATAAATAAATAAAAAATAAATGAAATATACTTCTTAAAATCTTATGACTGTGTCTACATGAAATTGACTATTTGAATACTTGGAATATCTAGTATTCTGGATTATTGAACCTTCTAAATAAAGAGTTCTATATAACACATATAGATTAGTAATTTTTTTCCAAATACTGAAATGGCATAAATATACTTGGCATTAAAATTATGATGAATATAATATTTATTCAAAAGATGTTTAATGATCAAATAATAATGTCAATGATCAATGTGCAATGATCAATTTATATAAGTAATTGCGATATGGAATAATTTCATGTGACACAATGGTGTCCACTTGCTATTAATTCACCCCTCTGCAGGTAAGTTCCAGGCTATCAATGCCCTACTGTCCACCTCAGAGTTTCACATTTGCTTATGTTTGACTAGCACATATTAAACACTCAATAAAGTGATGTTTAAAAGCTGTTTTATCCCCAACTATTGGGTTGCCAAAAAGTTCGTTCGGGTTTTCCCATAAGATGGTATGGAAAAACCCGAACGAACTTTTTGGCCAAACCAATATATTGTGTGCTTTTTAAAAGTAGGTACCTTTGAATTTACTGACTACATAGTTTACAGGACAGGTAGCACCATACTGTGCTTTTGAAAAACACTCAATCCAACATGGCACACATTCACTGACTCTCCACACTTTGCTGAGGGTGCAGAGATGTCTGAGATATACTTTCCATGAGCTCACAATTTACATGTTGATAGACTGATGAGCAGTTTTAGAAAGAGGCCTACTAAAGCGTGTATATCATATGTATATACCCTGCAGTTACATTTTCAGTCTTAAGCAAATACTCTCTTTATTGATTTTTTTCAGATATAATAGCATATATCCAAAATTTAAATATAGATGGCAGTAGATTCTGGTCACAATATTTCAAGTCCTTTAAAAGCCAAGAATGAATGCCAAATGATTTACTATTTCAGGATAAAATCACGATGATAAAAGATGATGAGAGTTCTTTTAATTTACCCAACATCCCACATGTATGGGTTGAATTTTTTAAAGAACACTGTACTTAATGTGGCTCAAAATATATTCATACAAATATTTTAATTTCATGGCTAGCTCTAGGATTTAAGAATAAAACTATGCCACTGAAATTACTGATTCTATAGTATTCCTTTGAGATCCCATCACTAATTTATTATTGTACATAAAGTTTGGGTAGCTAGTTTTGTGGGATATAGTTCTGCTGGGATTAATTTCATAGTCTACCTACTTAACAGAACTAGTGACCTAGAAATTTTATTTTACCTTTGCAAACTGGAGAAACAGAATACAAGAAGTAGCTTTCTTCCCTTATCCCAAATGTCTTTCCTCTATCCAATTCCTGAATCTGTCCTTCAATTTAATTTATATGCTTGAGAGAGAGAGAGAGAGAAAGAGAGAGAGAGAACTAAAAATATGTCAAGGTCAGTGCTAGATAAAGTGATTAATACTCACACCTAAGATTTTTTTAATGACTTAAACCCTGTGCAGGTATAGACTATGAATATATTAGATTCAGACAAGTCTGAAATAGTTTTACAAATACGGAACCTGTGGCTAAGTGAAGGGAAGTGATTTGTGTATGTTTATATTAGATTTCCGTGATAGCAGCATGGTAATACCCAATTTTGCTTTGCGTTTTCTTTTTCTAATCCAGTTCTGTTTCTGCTATAGCATACTACTATCAAACTTGTTTCTTTGTAAGCATAGTCCAATACACACTTAAGAGTCTTGTAACTTTAGTTTCAAAGGTAAATTATTAATATAATTATTATCTTGTATTGAAACTTCTTAATGATATACATTAAAGAAAACTGCTATACAAGGTGATCTACCTCAGGTAGCTTGTACTAGTTTCTTATTGCTGTTGTAAGAAATTATTAGAAGAAACTAACCCTTTGTACATGCTATTTATGTAGGCTTTTCCATTCTGCCCTTACAGTTATCTCAAAAATAAGTCAGAGATATATTCATATACTTTCCAGCTCTAATGTTCTTTCTAAATGCAGTGCTTCAGTGATAGAACTGAGCCAGGTCTCAAGCCTAGATCTTCTGATTCCTGGGCTTCTCTCACCATTCAATGTGAATTGCATTTCAATGTAAGCAATATTTTAAAGGTAGACTTCTATAAAACACACACACTAAAAAACTTTTGCAGGGAAGAAAAAAGGCAAACTATACTAAACAGTAAAATCACAAGCTAATGCTCAGCAGAATTCATTAAAAGCTCTGGAAGTCCTAGGGAAAAGAAGCCTGTTCTGTTTTGCCCAGCATTCCTCAAACTTATTTGACTCAAAATCCACCTATATACAGGTAATGTTAACATGTGGAAATCCACTGTTGAACAATGGTACAGAGTATTCCTATGCTCATATTTTTTTTCTAGGTCAGGATTTGAAAAAACACTGAAAAACAAAACAAAGCACATATTTTAAAATGCAAGCTGTAAGCTGAATAAAGTCTGGGGATTTAGGGAATAACATGGTAAATACAGTTGATAAAACCATATTATATAATTTAAATTTGCAAAATGAGTAGAACTTAAATGTTCTCATCAAAAAAAAGATAAATATGTGCAGTGATGGATGTGTTACTTAACTAGATGGGGGGAATCCTCTCATGATGTACCTGTACATCAAATTACCACAACGTACACCTTAAGTTACCTTACAATTTTATTTTTCAATTATACCTTAACAAAGCTAAGATAAATAAAAACAAAAATGCAGAATATAATGAAAGAAAACTATATGTCCCTGTCACCCCAAATGAACAGTCACGGCAGAGAGACTATTAGTGTTCCTCAAACATCTTTGTGTTTATAAAAAATATTTTTCAGCTTTCCTTATAGTTTTGCTGGGTCATGTGACTAGTCCTAGCAAATAAAATGTGAATGGAAGTGACAAGTATCCATTTTAGGTGAAGGTCATTAAGAGCTGGTATGCTGCTTTGACCTATTCCTATACCTCGGTAGTGATCTTTGAGACCCCAAGTTTGATAAGCAGTATTTAAAAGGTGAAAGCAGGGACTCAATCTGCTTTCACCTTTTAAATACTCCTTATCAAACTTGAAGCCACTGAAGAGCAGCAGCCCCAGAGAGCTTCCAACCTGCAGGAGACTGATGTGACAGGGCACAATGTTTTTCATGGGTTAAACCAATGAAATTTCTGTACTGTTTATTAATGCAACATAAACTAGCCTATTTTGACCAATACATTGGAATATTTGCCATAGATCTTTTAAGCAATTAACATTCTAAACAAACACTGAAACACTATCTTGATTTGTTGTGTATCCAGTTTATGTTTTTTACACTTTTGTGATATATATGCATCAACAACCAGTATATGTGTATGTTTATTTTTAATTTGTGTAAATGGTATAATACTCTATTGTGATGCAACTTATCCAAAACCATATTTTCCAGATTTGCTACATATTAACTTCTGTGCACTACAAATCTACGACAATTTATTTATTTGTCCCCTTACTAATGACACCGGCTCTACTGACACTTTTCATTACTAAAATTTTTATTTCAGTTTAGAGTTTTTCCATAATATATATATACAGAAGTGAAATTTCTGGGCTATAGACTGTCAGGTTCAACTCTAGGTATTACAAATTGTTCTCCAAAGTGGTTTTAATGGTTTAATTCTACACCAGTGGTATACGAAAGTTCCTGGTTCCCTACATCATCACTTACTATCACATGTCCATTAAATTTTTTATTGCCAATCTCATGGTATAACTGGCATCTCACTGCTGTTTTAATTTGTATTTTTCCAACTACTTCCACAATTAGGTTGCAAAAGACTGACTTCCGTTTTTTTTTTTTTTTTTTTTTTCCGTACGCGGGCCTCTCACTGTTGTGGCCTCTCCCGTTGCGGAGCACAGGCTCCAGATGCGCAGGCTCAGCGGCCATGGCTCACGGGCCCAGCCGCTCCGCGGCATATGGGATCCTCCCAGACCGGGGCACGAACCCGTATCCCCTGCATCGGCAGGCGGACTCCCAACCACTGCGCCACCAGGGAGGCCCCTGACTTCCGTTTTAATAGCCCTCTCTCGCTTGCTCATTTGCTCGTGAGGGCGTGTCCTCTGTCTCTGTATCTTTCTCTCTCTGGCATTCTATCTTGTGCTTCCTTGACTTGCTTGCTTTGATGAAACAATATGTTGCACTGAAGAGGCCCACATGGCAAGGGACTGAGGGCAGCCTCCAAGCAACAGCTGGCCTCAGTCCAACAACCTATGAGGAACTAACTCCTGCCAATAATCATGTCAATGGCTAGGAAGTGGAACTTTCTAGAGGTAACTTCAGATTACTACAGTCCCAGCCAACAGCCTGGGAGAGGCCCTGAAACAGAAAACTCAGCTAAGGCATGCCCATAATTCCTGACCTATCAACAGATTGAGATAATAAATATTATTGCTTTAAGCCTCTCACTTTGCAGCAGTGTTACACAGAAATTGATAGATAATATACAAACAAATTGACATTAGTCTCACATATTTTTCTTTCACATTAATTCTTTAATCCATCTGAAATTTTGGTGTAACAAATGAACCTATTTTTTTCCACATGAAAAACCAAATGTTTTATCTCCATGTATTAAGTAAAACATACTTTACCCCCAGCTATTTGTAATGTCACCTCTGATATAGGCCAAGGTCCCACATACTATATGCTTAGATCTGTTTCCGTGCTTTCTCTTTCTTTTCATTGGTCCATCTTTCTATCCCTGCCTAATACCACCTTTCAAAAATTACTGTGGTTCCATTGTAAATCTTGATCTAGTCAGGAAACTTCCACATTTTGTTCTATATTTTTAGAATTATCTTTACTATTCCATATGAATTTTTCAAGTATTTCAAGTTTGCTGAAAAAAATCTTCTTGGGATTTTTGAGAGGAATTTCATTGAATTTAGAATTTAATTTGGGCAGAACTTACATTTTATTATGTTGAGTCTTCAATCCTATAAGTACAATATACTGCTTTCCACTTGTTCATATTTGCTTATCTTCACTTAAAAAATATTTTGTACTTTTTTGGCAATGGATATATATATATATATATATATATATATATATATATATATATATATATATACGTAAACATACACAAATATGTGTATATTTGTATATACTTAAATTTATCCTTACAAACTATATTTTTCTTGCATTTGTAAAAGGTATATGATTTTCTGCTATATATTTCAATTAGTTTTTGCTGGTGTGTAGGAAAATTTTGGGTATTGTATTTACCTTGCATTTTTAACCAACTTTCTGAATTTTGTTATTAGATAATTCATATTTCAGTCTGGTGGCCTTAATATTGTCTCTTTATTTCTCATGTTCTACAATTTTATTATATGTCTAGATATCTATTTTTGTGCATCAGATTTTAATAAGATAAAATTTCATCAAAATCTATAAGATAATACATATCAGATACCAATGTCTTATAAGACACCCCAGCCTACATAACGTGTAAAGAAATAGCTTGCCAAGAACCATCTAGATGATTCTAAAGCTCATCATTAATTTTGAAAACATAAAGGATCAGGAGAGGGAAAGACTGGAGAAGAGAATTTTTGGAGACACACACACACACACACACACACACACACCAAGAATAGCAAGGGCAAAGAAAGTGGTTATTCCTCACCTCAGGCCAGTATGAGGAACTTCAATCTGACTGCTCAGAGGGTTTAAGATGTATTCTCAGAGATATGAGCAAGACAGTGGACTGATATCTAACACTGAGAAAACTAAAGGGCAAGAGTAGAGATGGTTAGCTGTAAATGGAAGGCCCTACAATGGGGTTGGCTTGTACTTGTAGAGTTTTTCTGGAAAAGGAAATGTGTTTTCTATGGACTGGGTATAGGCTATGTGTAAGAGATAGCTGGCATGGATTTGTTATGGATGGTCAACGGGGCCTCAGCAGAAAGAAGCTGGAGATTGACCATCAGATTCCTAGGAGGTTTGGGAGTAAATGTTGTATCAAGTAAATTGCAAGGAATCCTCAATGGTGGGGGTAGGGTGGGACAGGCTCTGAAGAACTCAGAAAAATGCACTATGAAAGAGGTAGTTTTAACACTTTGCCAGACGAATAACACATGAAGCCCATCAAGTGAGAACTCTTCTTCTCCCTTCACTCCTCTCCTCAGTGTACCCGAACCTCAAGGAAGGAGGTGAAAAAGAAAGAGAAATGAAGCTTACTACACCGTCTTTCCATCAGTGTAGGCTTTCCACTACAAAGCCCCAGCAAAGGGAGTTGAGAAAGTCCTAGATTTGAACATTAAAATGTTGATTATTACATGAAAATTGATATTCTAATTTCTGAATTGATATAATGTTTGATACCTTAAAGTAATAATTAGTTTTTAAATTTATCTAAGAATGATCAGAAAAGTAGTGGCATTATCTCAAGTTTTCCTCCCTGTGGAAAAAGAACTCACCTATTAAATTTAAAGATTAAGCAGGAGGCCAAAATGAAAAATCAAGTTGCTCTGTAATTACATCAAATAAGATAAACCTATTCAATGCACAACTCACCTCCACTCTTACCTCTTTCCTTGCTCTGGAATTGGAATTAAATCATTTAGACTCATATTCTATGACTCAGGCACAACTAAGAGGACAGTGGTATTTCTACTACATTGCAGCTATAAAGGTGTATGCCATCTCCAGAGTCAGTTACAATATCTGGATTTGTCTCCACAAGCCTTGGTTCTACCAGGGTGCTTTGATTTCTATTTACTCCAAGTCTTCTTCATTTTTGTCATTCTGGACCTAATAAAATATCTGTATATTATTTTCCTTTATTGTCTTGATGCATGTCATTGAGTCGAGCCTAAAATAAAAGAACTATGTCTTCTCCGAACTAATTCAATTACATGAATGAGTCCTTCTACTCAATCTTTAAGACTTACATCAAGTATTAATTCCTCCAGAAAGCCTTTCCTGACCACCCTCGCCCCAGTCTTAGATAATCCCTGTCTTCTGTTCCCTCCTAGCACTCCTTTGTATCACTTGCACTAATTCACAACTGACCCTTCAGACATTAAGCAACTTATGAAGCTAGAGTTACCTTTTGTTCAGCATTTACTATATGTGCCAGGTATAGTAATATATGCTTTTATGCATATTGACTCATTTAATCCTAATTAAAACCCATTTACCAAAAAAAGAAACTGAGGCTCAGATAGGCAAATTCACCAGTCTAACTGGTAAGTAGAAGAGCTGGTATATTAGAGTTCTCCAGAGAAACAGAACAAACAGAATATAGATATAGTTGTATAAATATGTATATAGACATAGATATAACAAATTATGTATAGATATTTCCCTGTCTGTCTATCTCTCTATGTATCAATCTATCTATCGAAAGAGAGAGATTTAAGGAATTGGCTGACATGATTGTGGAGGTTGGCAAGTCCAAAATCCACAGAGCAAGCCAGCAGACTGGAAATTCAGGTAAGAGCTGATGACACAGTCTTGAGTCTGAATTCCACAGGGCAGAAGGCTGAAAATTCAGCCAGAATTTCTATATCACATTCTTGAGGCAGAATTCCTTGTTCTTCGGGGAACCCTACACTTTACTCTCAAGTCTTTCAACTATTGGGTGGGGCCCACTGACTTTATGCAAGATAATATGCTTTACTCAAAGCCAACTGATTTAAATGTTAATCACTATTTTTTTTTTTTTGCAGTACACGGGCCTGTCACTGTTCTGGCCTCTCCCGTTGCAGAGCACAGGCTCCGGACGCACAGGCTCAGCGGCCATGGCTCACGGGCCCAGCCGCTCTGCGGCATGTGGGATCCTCCCGGACCGGGGCAGGAACCCGTGTCCCCTGCATCGGCAGGCAGACTCTCAACCACTGCGCCACCAGGGAAGCCCTAATCACATCTTTAAAAAACCTTCACAGTAACATGTAGACTGGTGTTTGAACAAAGGACTGGGCAACGAGGCATAGCCATGTTGACACATAAAATTAAACATCATAGTTGGAACTGAAACCCAGGATTGACTCTGGGTTTCAGTTTCTCTGCCCTTAACCACTATATTTTGCTGATCCCCTGGTGACAGAATGTGTGCCTCGGTCTTCTTTCTATTTCTAGTGATTAGCATTGAATCTAGTAAAGAGTAGTCCCTTAGTGAATATTTGTTGAATAACTAAATGAACCTATATTGAAACAGTCTTCTGGAACTTCAAAAGGAGTTTGAAAGGAGGTAGTGAATGAGTCTGGTGTTAGGTACTGAATACACCGAAAATTTTAAAAGAAAAATACAGCAAGTATATAATTCTCCAAATACTGGAGACAAAGTGAAGCTTATAAATAAAGAAGTGGTAAGAACAAAAGAAAGAAATGAAATGTGTTGTAGATGTTGATTCCAGGAGTAATAAGGGAAAAATAAATCCAGACAGAAAAATAAACAAAAATGACAGCAAGGGGAAATGGCTAGGTGACTCTTAGAAATAGCCTAGTAGCTGAAGCTCTGTAAACCCTTCTGTGAACATCAAGTTTTCATTCTATTTAGACTGCCCCCAAAATATTACTGTTGATAAGATTCAAAACATCTGATGGTCACTTACTAGCTCCTATGAAAAATATAACTTTCCTGCAAAACCCAAATACATTGGCCAACAAAGCACAGGTACTACTGTTAAATAATATCAAAGATCTTTAGAAAAAAAGAGATAAGATAAATGGAATATTAGCCCCTGAGGAAACACATTGACTGATGAAAGTTATTGTCAACTCAAATCATTGGAGACAGTAGATCACAGAAGGCCCAAATGCCTGAGCCAAATATTCCTTCTGATCTGTTTGAGTACAGGAACTCAGGGGAGCATGTGAAAAGAATTTCAAGTAAATGTATCATTAAAAGTATTACGCTGGCAGATGGCTTATGTTTAAAAAATTGGCCGTGACTCACAGAACTGCAAATAAGTCAAACTTTCTCCCGTTACTTGGTTCCAAATTTAAATTAGAAATTTATTACACTTTTCTTATCCCTTGCCCATATTAATGGCACAAATAAAAGAAATGTTGCTTTCTTGTTAACTGAGGTAAATAAAACACTGTGGCCTACTTATGTCAATGTCTAGAGCATCCTAAGTCGAACCGTGGAAGTAGCGACAAAGTGGTTCCTTGCATAATTATCACTTCTTTCATCCTTTTATCAGAGACAATCTAGGAGCAGATATTCTGGCTCTGTTAAAACTAAGCCATGGCAACAGTCCAGAGATACAAGATGAGATTAATGCCAGCCAAGGAGCCAGGCAATAAATGTTTGTGTTCCCATAAGTATAAAATTTATAAGCTAACAGTATCCACTAATTATATTGCCTCCTCGAGTGTTTTATCTCCCTTCGTTAAAACTTGTATTGTGAAAATTAATTAGCTAAGATTGTCTTCCTAATCCTATTGGACAGAGGAAAGTTAACAAAAAAAGTTTAGAATGATTAAGGAGAAAACCACTCCCTTTGAAAGGGACCATTTTTCCTCCTTGTGTACCTATTCAGTCCTTTTGAGGGGCTGTGTGTTTTATTTGGAAATTTTTTCCAATGTTGGAAAAATATATGTGCTTTATTTGGAAAATGTTTCCAATATTTATTTCTCTACATTTCAAAAATGGTATCCTCAGTGAATATCTCAAGCCTCTCCAGCCTTAATGTCATATTTAGAAATACTCCAGAGAGACCTTCAAGATGGCGGAGGAGTGAGATGTAGAGATCACCTTCCTCCCCACAGATACATCAGAAATACATCTACAGGTGGAACAACTCCTACAGAACACCTACTGAACACTGGCAGAAGACCTCAGACCTCCCAAAAGGCAAGAAAATCCCCACGTACCTGGGTAGGGCAAAAGAAAAAAGAATAAACAGAGACAAAAGGATAGGGATGGGACCTGCACCAGTGGGAGGGAGCTGTGAAGGAGGAAAGGTTTCCACACACTAGGAGCCCCTTCGCGGCGGAGACTGCGGGTGGCGGAGGGGGGAGCTTCAAAGCCACGGAGGAGAGCGCAGCCACAGGGGTGCGGAGGGCAAAGTGGAGAGATTCCCGCACAGAGGATCGGTGCCGACCAGCACTCACCAATAGCGCTGATGAACATAGATGCAAAAATCCTCAACAAAATGCTAGCAAACAGAATCCAACAGCACATAAAAGGATCATACACCATGATCAAGTGGCGTTTATTCCAGGAATGCAAGGATTCTTCAATATACACAAATCAATCAACGTGATACACCATATTAACAAATTGAAGGAGAAAAAACATATGATCATCTCAATAGATGCAGAGAAAGCTTTCGACAAAATTCAGCACCCATTTATAATAAAAACCCTCCAGAAAGCAGGCATAGAGGGAACTTACCTCAACATAATAAAGGCCATATATGACAAACCCACAGCCAACATTGTTCTCAATGGTGAAAAACTGAAACTATTTCCAGTAAGATCAGGAACAAGACAAGGTTGCCCACTCTCCCCACTATTATTCAACATCGTTTTGGAAGTTTTAGCCACAGCTAAATATAGCATGTGAGATGAAAATAGAGACAAGTAATGTGTCTCTTTTTTATAATTAGGTTTTTTAATCATAAAAATCATAATTTTGTAATAATTAAAATAATAAGGTAAAGAAAGAAGGGTTGATAATTGACTCAATAAGGCCTTGAGAAAGCAAGTGAGCGTGGGATCCAGAGTACAAGTAGAGAAGTTGGTCTTTGATAAGACAAAGTCATCTTTTTCTCTTGTAACAGAGGAAGGAAAAAAGGAAATAGCTACAAATGGTAAGTATTCTTTTAGCCTTGATGGTGGGAAAATAAGCTATGCCTCTGATTGTTTCAGTTCTCCAGTGAAGTTTGATACAATTCATCAGCCAAGAGCAAGGGTGGGAAAAGTACTCTAGGTGAGCATTGCTGAGAAAGAGAAAACTTGGAAGCTTGAAATACCTGTCTATAGATGGCATTTAGTCTCCCCACTGCTATTTCACAACTTTGTCAGCTTAGTACCTATATGCAGCACCTACCTGGTTCCCTGCAGGGCACTGATACTCTGCAAATTGTTCTTTGGGGCTAAGTAGAGAGAAAAGCTTGATTGAGAGTCTTTAAAACAAGTAAGGTAATAAAAGGGGAAAAAATTGTAACTTTTATTACATTCAAAACCAGTAACTTCAAAAGCAAATTGAAAACCACATTTATTGAGTTAACAAATCATGAGTTTAAAACAATTTAATTTTTAAAGGCTTTCATTGAGTTCAGAAAATAGTGCAACTACTTTATTAATTTAATTGTTTTGAAGTCAGTGTTTTGGAACTCAATAAAAGTGTTTTTATTACTTTCATTTTCCTAAGCTTTCTTCCATACTCAGTCAGATCCCCTTTGCCAATAGAGCTGGCCCAACTGTAAATAGGGCAGATTCTACATATGAGAATTACATTTCTCATGTCCTTTCCTGACCTTTAAATTTTTTTTTCTATCATCTCCTCCAAAAGTCTTGTTGGTTGGTCAGTTTATTTTGACTTCTGCCCTATGCGACACGTGTGTGTGTGGGGGGGTGTATTGCAGTGACAGTTATTAAATGTAACAGTCAGGGTCCATTCAGATGATACACAGAAACCACACCAGTACTTTCATTAAGAAAAGTATAATATAAAGAATTGTTAAGTAGTTAGACACGGTTAACTACTGAGAGAGGTATAAGCTGATTCTAGGGTTGAGGGAGATGGAACAAGGAAAGAACTTCGAAACTTAGAAGACGCCCTCCCCAAGGCTAGATTCAGACCTCTGATGGAAGGGACATGACTACTACAGGAACACACAGCATGTCAGTGGGGGAAAACTTGCCAGAGGCCAAAATCTACATCTAAATCGCAGGGGCAATCCATCACTGGATGGAGCAGAAACCGGCTGGACAGCGTGGGCCACAGCTGAACTGTGAGGACTGTCACTGTGGTGGCAAAGAACCATGCCAGAAGAAGTGGGTCACTGCTGAACAGTGAAGGTTAATGCTATCAGCACCCAGCACCCCTGACAATCCCAATGGAAAACAGCACACAGAAAGGCTTCTTCCTCCTTCTCTAGCCCAGCAGTATTCCTCTAGCGCCCTCTATTGGTATAACCTAGCAACAAGCCAGCTGGCAAAAAAACAAACATCTGCATAGTCCACTTCCAATATCACAAAGGAAGGCAAAGAAGTGGATTCAGAGATGAAGGAAAATAAATGAATAACAATCACATTAAGCTACTGTCTCTCAGCTCCAAATCCACTCTTTTATACTCTTGTCACTTGAGGGCTGGGGCTGGTGTTCTCCTCCGCCAGATGACATATCGATCAACTCACTCCCCCCCCCCATTTAAATATGGGGAAGACTGATATTTACGCAAGGTGACGTGTCCAATATCTCATGGTTGGTGATTAGGACAGCAGATTTTTCTGATCTCCAGCACTGTGGTTTTCCCAACGATCTTTTACTCCTCCCCTAGTAAGTCAACATTTTTAAAACACCACCTTATATGTTTATGCTCCCTTGTCAATATTAGTAGTTCTTTTCAGTCATCTACTTACGACAGTAAATCTAGCTTTTATAAACAAAGAGGTACAAAACCCAACTTGAAAATCTTTTGGGGAAATTTCCAAAAACTGCAAGGAAAACCTGTCATTGTGTCACATCCAAACATGTTTTTAAACTTTGGAAGAGAAAAATAAATAAAGCTTCTATTTAATAATAAAAAAAAAAGTCTTGGCTAGGCTGGTTAAGTAAAGTGGTTTCATGTAAAAGGAACTTTAAGAATGAGTTGCACAGCCGCTAGCATTTGTTACTCTGGTTGCAAAAGTAAACTTTATCCTGGTTACTGAATAGGAGGTGATGTTGGATGTTTGCCACTGTGCTCTTCCTATAGGTATTTTAAAGTGTTTAAATAACTAAGAGAGAAAACAGAAAGAAGATAAGATTCAGGGCTTCAGCAGGCCTGTCTGCAAAAAAGAAACAGAATTTGCTGAGGAAAGCTACTTCTAGCGCTCATTAGCAGAGGCAAAAGTGATACACTGCCTTGATAAAAAAGCCGGGATGAAAGCCTGCCTACAGGCCTTCTGGAATACCCAGAAGCAGCTGATCTGAGCCAAGCTGGAAGTAGGGAAGCAAGCCAAGGTGACAGAGTTTCATACGGAGGCTGCTCTGTGCCCATGAAGACCAGATCCTTGTGTCAGCTCGGTTGGGAAAGGTCTTTGGCTCTGTACAGACAACGGAAGCAGATGTCTGGTTGGGGTGAGGAGGGTTCCCTTTGCAGTAAGAACTAGATGAATTCAGGTGGAAGGGGAGAACCCTGGGGAAGTCCTCCATCTCCCCTGCTCATAGGCAATCCTCTTTTTCCCTAGATATTTGTGTTCAGGAGGCCTTGACAGAAAAAGCAAGGGTTTTAGAACTTACACAGATCTAGATTCAAATCTAGGCTCTATAAGTGATTTAATCTCTCAGAGTTCAATTTCCTGTGAATAAAATGAAACTACCAGTGCCTACTTATAGGTTTATAGGGAAATTAAATAAGATACGGAAGTAAAGCACCTAGTTCCCTGCCTGGCGTATGGATGCTTGGTAAATGGCAGCTGATGCTACCGTTACTACCACTACAACTACCACCACTACCACTACTACTACTCCTCTGGACCATTACTACTACTCTGAAATTTAAAAAGGCCTTTTCTAAAGGGAGAACCATGACAAAGCCAGCTTATGTAGCTGGATCTCTAATATTAGGGAACAGACTGGACTGAGCACAAACACACACATAAACCTCCATCGTCCTCCCATCCCACACACATCTCCATGGCCATCTCCCACCCCCTTAAGCATGAAAGAGAGGTTGTGCTCTTAGTGAGATTAAAATATGCTTTTATCACAGAAAACAACAACATAACAAGATAAAAAAACAAAAGTAATACAAGTATCTAAAACCAATACTCAAACATGAAATGCTAAGTGAAAATAATGGTTTTAACCTGACCTTATAGGATCTACCGAGAGATTAGAGAACACACTTGAAGAGAAAAATGTTTAAATATGCTATAAAACAAACACCACAATATAGAAATAAATAATAAAACCTAGAAAGTCAGAGAACAAACAAGTAAAATGTATCATTAGCTAAAATGATACATTATCAATATTGCCTAGTAAAATGAAATAGTTTAAAATAAATAATTTGTGACAAAACCACATAATGTAAATATGTACAGAAACCAGCTTAGGATCAAACCTGTCTGGACAAAAAGCCATTTTTACATGGAGGACTGAGGCACATCTTAGAAAAGGACACACTACAAGGGAAGACAGAGGCAAGAGGCATATATGTAGCCCAAAGGTGATGGTCCAGTCACTGAAGGAACAATTCTGAACACATTGCACACTATGTCCCTTAGCTGTCATAAGACAGTGGCAATACAAGTTTGTACTATTTTACAGCAATTCCTTATATTAAGGGTTGAGTTTGGGCTCTGGTGAGAGATAGACCTGGGTTCATATGCCGGTTCTACAACTTACAAGCTGTGTGAATTGGGACAAGTTATATAATTCCTCTGTGTCTCAATTTTCTTATCTATAAAACAGGGATATGAGTAGTACCTTCCTCATAAGGTAGTCATAAAAATCAAATGAGAGGGACTTCCCTTGCGGTCCAGTAGCTAAGAATCCACCTTCCAGTGCAGGGGATTCGGGTTCAACCCCTGGTCAGGGAACTAAGATCCCACATGTTGCAGGGCAACTAAGCCCCTGCGCTGCAACTACTGAGCATGCGAGCCATAACTACCGAGCCCACGTGCTCTGGAGCCCATGTGCCACAACTAGAGAGCCAGCACACCACAACTACTGAGCCCATGCCACAACTAGAGAGAGAAGCCCACGTGCCACAACGAAAGATCCCGCATGATGCAACTAAGACCCGATGCATCCCCCCCCCCAAAAAAAGTGGCTAACTTTCCAAACCTGGAGTTTCACCCAAGATTCAGGAGCTATTTTTTTTTCTGTTTGCATTTGTGGCCTTTCTTCTAAATAAATACCCTCTTAAAACCATAAGGACCAATATTTAAAAGCAATTACTGAAACTGGGGAAGATTAAGGACTTCTAATCACTCTCACTGTTGCAGACTGCATTTCATCATATCCAACTACATTTTTATGAAAGAAACAACACGAATGGATTTTGTATTTCACTTACATAAGGAAACTGTAATAAATTGAAGACATACCTATTCAGACCCCAAAATATTCTTCCCTTATAAATGATTTAGGTTAAAATGGCATGTTAATTGAAATACCTGAGAACTACAGTGACTGCTGCTCTAGAAAAACAGTCTCTTATCAATAGTATACTGTAGTTTGAAAAAATCATTACTAAGATAATGGCAAAAATAATTAGATTGAAAAATCAAATTACCACGAGCAAGAAAACCTCCCTGTTAAAAACAAGGCACCCCAGTATTTGTTTTTATTCAGAGTCCAAAAAAACAAGCCAGATGTAGTATACAACTAATATAATCTATCCTACAGTCTATTTTTAAACATCCAATCTAAAAATACTGTCTTAAGTGACCATAGTTATCATTTTAATGCAATAATTAAATAACATTACATCTCTGGGGTACAAAAAAATATATGTTCATTTACATTTTGTGCCTGTTGTTGCCAATTAAATCAACTTCTGGAAAAATATATATATATATAAATCAAATGAGATTATCCATTTAAATAGCTTAGTTTAGCCTGCCACATTAGCATGAGCTCAGTAAGTGATACACATGTTCCTCTTGCTATTATTAGCTTAGGTAACAGAAATAACGCAGGTGGGGCAGAGCTATTTAGAACATGACACACAGCGAACTAAGCAGCTGATCAGACTGGCCAGTAATAACATGGAGATATGGAGAGGCAAGAAATATATGCCCAACACAGGTATCTTCAGCATCAGAGGAAAGGAGGAAAGTGACAAATGCCATGTAGAATTTGAAGGAAGTAATCAATAAATGAACACAAGACCATCTTCCTGATGAGGATAAAACACTGTAGGATAAATTTAAAGAGTTTGGAGTTCCTACAAATTGGTTGGGGAAAGAGCCAGAAATATACTCTTCTGTAATGTCTACCATGGTCATATGTGTGCCCCCATCCTACTGTGGCCTGGGGAAACATATCATGACAGCAAGAATAGAGTCCAGGGATTAACAGGGAGGTAGACCTTTGGGTGAGACGCTGCAGGCCCCAGAAGGCCCCCTGTATAAATGCCCTCCTAATAATGAAGTTCTCTGCAGGAAGTCCTTGAGAATTAAGTCCCGTGCAGTTATGCCTGAGATGGAAAACTTCTGACTAAAAAGCCCTTCAATTATTAGTGACATCTTTAAAACAACAGAGAAGATTTCCAATTATCTACCAAAAGATCGCCAGTGAATTCCCTACAAGGCTCCAAAGGCAAGCCAGGACACAAGCAGACAGTCATACCAAATTCGCTCTAAAAGAGATAAGCCCAATGAAATGTGTATATCAAAGGAACTTTATGTTACAAGGATCACTTCATGGTAGATTAGTTATAACCTCAGTCAGGTACATGGCACCATTCCAAGGTATGCTCTTTTTAAAAAATTATTTATTAATTTAAATTATTTTCCTTTGGGGTTTTTTCCCATATGGCATGATTTTTTATCTTTTTAATTGAACTACATAAATTACCCATATATTACACATATATTGAGTGTTCAATGAATTTTCACTAACCAAACACACCCACAACCATCACAGAGATGAAGGTATATAACACTACCAGCTCTCCGGTAGCTCCCTTCATGCCCTGTCAGTCGCTACCCTTCCAAAGATCACTATCCTCCTGAATTTCTTGCAACACAGATAATTTTCTGCTGTTTTTGTACTTTATATAAATGCAGTCAGACAGTATGTACTTTCCTCTTCATGACTTCTTTTGCTCAAAATTATGCCTTGAGATTTCTCCACATTGCTGCAAAAACCTGTAGATCATTCCTTCTAAATGCTGTCTGGTATTCCATTGTGTGACCATGTATTTATCCAGTCTATTGTTGATGGACATTTGGACTGTTTCCAGTTTGGGGCTATTATAAATAGAACTGCTATGAACATTCTTGCACATATTGTTTAGTGATCATACATATGCATTTTTCTTGATTATTTACCTAATAAAGAAATTTACAGGTAATAAGATTCTTTAGGTTTTTAATGTTTCAAAGTTGGTGATACTGAATAAATCTTCTATCTGAAAAAGAAACTGATGGAAAAAGCTTACTGAAGTGTGGGCATGCATGATCTACCATTAGAGAGTCTACAACCCATTGAGGGTGAATTTACCTGTTGAGCCATAGCTACTTCAATACTATAAGTTACCTTGAAGAAATAAGCCTCACAGGGCTTATTTTTGAAAATTCAAACTAATTCACTCACGTCATTTGTCTCAAAGATTACTTTTTAACGTCCAAATACATTATGAGTAGCCACATATTAAAAAGACTGACAAGACACATTAAGGGACATCAACACTATACTCTTGTACTAAAATTACAAGAAAACTGAATTTGGTATTTGATTCCTTAATTTTTCCCAAGGTTTGGTTGGATCATATCTGTAACATTTTTTCTTGTTGTTGTTTTTTTAATAACATTCAATAAGTCTGTTAACTATATGAAAGAAAACAAAAATCACTGGAGAAAATCATCTGTTTAAGCCTTTGTACTGAAACCACTTTTTCTACGCCTCTTAAAATGTCCAGTCTGATTAAAAAATAGAAAGGTTCTCAAAACTGTGGCGCTACTAGGACTTGATGGGAATTAACTCAATAGCATTTTTAGTTAGATAAATATTGCATCTGGGAAGTAAAATCTCCTGATGTTCAAAATGTGATTAGCAACGCCCATATCCTAAAGGAGCACTCTTGGTCTAAGAAAGAAAGGATCATGCAGCTGAGGCAGTTTCCCCAGTATTTATGGTTTTACCATTTGCAGTAAATCACTCATATTGCTGCCTAGAATCACATACCCTCAGATGATGAAGGGCCCTGACAGACTGTCTCTAATCTACCTCCCTCTTCCATGCCTATTTTACAGATGAAAAAATTGAAACCCAGAGAGAGAAAGGAATTTACCCAAGCTCAACCAGTATGTTTTTAGCAAACCTGTACTGGAAAACCTGTGACTGGAGCCCAGCTCTTTTTGCCTACCACATTCTTTTATACCTCCATTTATGAATATTAATTACTCCTTTTTACTATGGTAGATACCAACAATACACATAATATTCCAGATATGATACAATATCTGTGCATAACCAAACATTCTTGTCATACCCAAAAAGATCTCATACAAACTTAAACAAAGTACTCATCACACATGCACTTTAGTAAGGCAACCTAGTAAACATTTATTCACTTATGCATTTATTCACTCAGCAAATACACTGAACATCAATTATACACAAGGAATTGTACTTGGAACTTGGAAGAGAAAAATTACCAACCAGTATATCTGACCTCAAAGAGTTTACAGATTAGCTGGGGCTACCATCAAGAAAACAAATAATAGCAAACCAATGAGATGACTGTTATAATAAAAGACTAAAAATAGAACTACCATATGACTCAGCAATTCCACTCCTGGGTATATATCCAAAAAAAAGCTCCACAACATTAATTCAAAAAGATACATTCACCCCAATATTCATAGCAGCATCATTTACAATAGCCAAGATATGGAAACAACCTAAATGTCCATCAACAGATGAATGGATAAAGATGATGTTGTGTGTGTGTGTGTGCACACACACACACACACACACACATATATACACATACAATGGAATACTACTCAGCCATTAAAAAAATGAAATTTTGCCATTTGCAGCAACATGGATGGACTTGAAGGGCATTATGCTAGGTGAAATAAGTCAGACAGAGAAAGACAAATACTATATGGTATCACTTATATGTGGAATTTTAAAAATACAAGAAATTAGTGAATATAACAAAAAAGAAGCAGACTCACAGACATAGAGAACAAACTAGTGGTTACCAGCGTGGGGTGCGGGGGGCCACTATAGGGCTGGGGGAGTGGGAGGTACAAACTACTGTGTGTAGAATAGGCTTAAGGATATATTGTACAAAACAGGCAATATAGCCTATATATATATGTTGTTGTTATTTTTGCGGTACGTGGGCCTCTCACTGTTGTGGCCTCTTCCGTTGCAGAGCACAGGCTCCGGACGCGCAGGCTCAGCAGCCATGGCTCACAGGCCCAGCCACTCTGCAGCATGTGGGATCTTCTCGGACTGGGGCACAAACCCGTGTCCCCTGCATCGGCAGGCGGACTCTCAACCACTGCGCCACCAGGGAAGCCCCAATATTTTGTAATAACTGTAAATGGAAAGTAACCTTTCAAAATTATATTAAAAATAAATTTTTTTAAATAAATAAATAAATGTAAGCTTTTATGGGGGTCACAGTCTGAGGAAGTAGGGACTAAATCTTTCTGGCAAGGACAGGAATCATAGAGGGTTTCACTGAGGAACTTACATTTAGCCTCATTACTGAAAGATGAGTAACAAAAAGCTTGCCAGGGCTTCCCTGGTGGTGCAGTGGTTGAGAGTCCGCCTGCCGATGCAGGGGACACGGGTTCGTGCCCCGGTCCGGGAAGATCCCACATGCCGCGGAGTGGCTGGGCCCATGAGCCACGGCCGCTGAGCCTGCGCATCTGGAGCCTGTGCTCCGCAACGGGAGAGGCCACAGCAGTGAGAGGCCCGCGTACCAAAAAGAAAAAAAAAAAAGCTTGCCAAAGGACATTAGGGAAGAGGGAAAGCATATTCCTAACAGAGGTGACATCATGTAAATAACAGTACATGTGAGATCATAATGTATGAAACTGGTAGAATAGACATCGTGCAGAATGCCTGGAATAGAGGGTGCACATGAGGAAGGGACTAGAAAAGTAGGTGGGGAAGATCACAGTGGGCTTTATATGTCATACCGAGGAGTTTGGGCCCCATCCCATAGACATTGCAGAACCCCTAGAGCATTTTAAGAGGTGGACAGGACCCAGTTTTCATTTTAGGAAGATCACTTCAGCTGCAGTATAGAGATACATTCACAGGTTTAAAAGAAAACAAACCAAAAAAAAAAAAAAAAAAAACTGGAGGTAGAGACCAGCTGAGGAAAGCCAATTGAGATACAATAATGGCTTCATCAGATATAAAGCAAGTGGTTATTAAAAGTAGGTAACACACAAAATGAAGACACTTTCCTCTATCCTGAAAGTAATGGCAACTTAACAACTCTGTAACATTATGTGGAGTATTTTCACATCTCCTTTGAAAACATCCTTGTATAAACATTTCTTAATTTCATCTTTGTTGTCCTTTCCTGAAAACATTAACTAATAGCATAAGACCACTATCCTCACCTCTGTTGGAGAATCTTCCAAAAGCTAACTGGGGAAATAGTCAGGACAACAGCCCACTATTGATCTTGATCTCCTGCCCCATGTCTCCTTGTAAAAAGCAGGGGTGCTTTTTGTAGTGGAAAGAGCATGGGATTTGGCATGAAGTGAACAAGGTTCAAGTCCCTGATTCACTATTTGCTTATTTTATGACCTTGACTAATATAGTTCTCTGAAACTGAGGCTCTGAACATATAAAATGGAATGTTCCTACTTAACTCACAAGATTCTTGAGGGGATCAAATGAAATAATAATGGTGTGTGAAATTACTCTGAAAACTGTAACATGCTATTTATTTATTGCTAGCATATATATCACAGATTACATCCCTGAACGTGAAACAATTGACACACTAATTCTTGCTCTCAGTCATAGACACAAATCATAAAAACAGTCAACAAAAATCTGAAGAGCTTCTAGATGCTGCTAGATTCTCCATTACCACCACATTACCTGACTCAAAACCTAAAAGCAAGTTCCTGCTAGACTCTTAGGGCTACCTCATTCTATCAGAAACCCCAGAAGCAGAGGTTATCATCTGACTTGCCATCATCATTCATAAAACATCACAAGAAATCTATATCCTTTTCTTAAAAGCAAATGTTCTCCTCCTCAAGTGTCTATAGACTGAATGTGTCCAACTGGGGAGCATATGAAGTCATGAGCCCAGGCCACCTCATGCATTATGGCCACTGATATTGGAAGTTTCTCCAATACATCTGAAATCTCTGCCACCTACACACGTGCTAAAATCAAGTGGCTCTACTTCTAGACACAAGGCCTGTATCCTCATCACGCTCAGCCATGACCAGTCTGCATCTGTACATGGTGGAAATCAGGGTTGTAGACAGCAACACTGAAGCAGCACCACTCAAGAAACAACTATGGCTTGAGGGGAGGGGCAGTTGGAGCAGCCCAACGGCCTTTGTGCTGGTCAAATGCCAAGTTATCCAATAAAGGATTCATCTGTACAGAGTGGATTTTGCACAAGTTTTACAAATTTTACCCCAATAAACCCAGTATTCTGATAAGAAACAATCCCTTTTATTCTTCCAGGATATGTGCAATGACAGGAAGTTGCTTGGCAGGTAGTATAGAGTCAATAAATATGTATTTGTTGTTGACTGAGATCCAGGAGTATTCAGAGTATCTATAAGGCTCAACTAGAACAGCCAGCTGTATTAATAGAAATCATCCCTCAGAGGCTCCTTTACAAACTATCTCTAAAGTGCTGAATAATGGGTGTAGCAGACAGCTTTGGTTTGCTGCCCAACATCCATTTTCTCTCCTTGGTGGTAACAGTATCCTGAACTTTCTCTACTAGGTGATTTGCATAAAATTAACCTTACTCCCAACTTTTGGAGGTGAATTCTGAATAGCTTAGGCCAATTAGTATTTTCCAAACACCTGAACACAACAATATCACTGGGAATGGTAAAACACATTCAATTCTCTCTCCTGAATAAGGAAGCATATCCCTAGGGAATTGCTCACAACTTCCTGTGACATCAGGAATAAATGGCCCTAGGATGACATTAACACTATGGAAAACTGAAATAAACTAGGGGCTAGTGAGCCTGTTTGGTCGCTGAATCAAAATATCTAAAGCTCACAGTGTCTCTGAGTTTTCCAGTTACATGAATCTCCAAATTCCCTTTGTTATTTAACCAATTTTGAGTTGGGCTGTATGTTATTTGCAGCCCCAAACATCCCCATTTATACTGTAGTACTTGTGAAATGAAATTGAAACTGGTACTTACGCTAAGATTTATTTTCTGAGTGATAGAACTAGAGTGTCTTCTTGAAAGAAAGAAAATAAATAAAATGACAAAGGTTCTGCATAAACATTTGTAAATCCATGGAATAGACTCTGAAACCTTATTATACCTCCAGAAGGGACTGAAGTCCTTTTTTCTACCCTCTGGTAAATTATTTCTTAAACTATTGGTTAGTGATAGATCTTAACTCCTTTACAGAGTGCAATTCTGGGAACCTGAGACAGATTTCATTGCTTATGATGCTCTGACCTGAATGCACTCCATTCACTTCACTAGCTTCCTTAAAAGACTCCTCTACAAACGTTACAACACTGTGAAAGTATAAATGAGGATCAGTGCTAAAGTTAAGGTCTATCAAGGGGAATTACTGGACATCCAAGGCTGTTCCAAGAGGCATGAATGACTCTGGGCTGTTTGGATCTAGTCGAAGGAAGAGGCGGGGATTACTGCCAAGTACCCTGGATACCTGATTGAAAGTGCACAATTCCATCAGCAGACCTCTTAGGAAGCACAATCGGAGTTTCTCACATAATGAGAGTAAGTCAGGCCCCACATTTTTTTTAATTTAAAAGGTATTTATTAATACTTTTTTCAGTGTTTATAATTGCCCATGCAAACAAACACAATATTTCTGCTATTCTTTATCTAAATCAATTGTCACCATAAAAAAATCAACAAATGAAGACTGTCCCATTCCAGGAATATGCAATTTTTCAAATGTACCTTTAAGGAAGAGCATGATAGCATATTTTGCAAGTATGAGCAGATCGTGTGTCCCACTTCACCTTTATCTGTACAGGAACACTCCTTCCCCCCAACCTTGCAAAGTGGCTTAGATGGGTAGAGACTTTCCTTGAGGAAATGCTGTGGCCTTCTATGTAACAGGTGAATGAATCATAATTACACTAAGGCTCACAGAATTGGTCAAGTTGCTATAACTGTGAGAAGGCAGGCTTTGGCATTAAATCTGTGCAAGATTGAATCTTGGCTAAGGACCTATCAGATGCAGGCCCCACTTTTTCATAACTAAACAATACCTTTTTAATGCCGACACTTGGTTACTAAAGCATATGGCCCCATTTCCAGTGATTTACATAGAATATCTAAACTCCAGGAACCCAGTCTTATCAATAATTTGACTGCTATCAAGTTATTGCCAAAAATCCCAGCTAAATGGTACTGGCACAAGAACTGATGGGCAGATTGATTGAATTTCATAGATTTCTTCGAAACAAAATCAAGGCTAAATAAAAATGGAGCAAGTGATAGAGAAAGTAGCATAATCCAATGAGAAAAGAAGTGGAGGGACTATTCATATAGTTTTGAGATAATTGTTTACATAGAAAATGATTAATGATAGATCTTTAAACTATATATAAAAATAAATTTCTAGACAGACCAAAAAATCAAATGTAAAAAACAAAACTTCAAAATGAATATATAGATGAATAATTAAATAATCTCTCAGTAGAGGACAACTTCCTAAATATAAATGTAATAAAAGACTTTGCAAGGGAAAGGATGAATTGGATAACCTAAAAATTTAATACTTTAGTATGCCAAAGAAACCTTTTTTTAAAATATTTATGTATTTATTTGGCCGTGCCATGTCTTAGTTGTGGCACGCTGCCACATGCGGGATCCTCGTTGTGGCATGCAGGATCTTTTAGTTGCGGCATGCAGGCTCTTAGTTGTGGCATGCAGGATCAAGTTCCCTGACCAAGGATTGAACCCAGGCCTCCTGCATTGGGAGCAAGGAGTCTTAACCGCTGGACCATAAGGGAAGTCCCCCAAAAAAATTTTTTAAGGAAAATAACAAATTGGTAAAAAATTTCCAAAATTAGGTAATGATGTCTTAATATACTTAATAAAGAAGATGCTCTTAATAAGTTAAAAAAAAACATACCCATCCTCTAATTGAACAACAGGCACAAAATGGAAGGAAATTCACATAATAAAAATAAATGAAGCTAAAACAGACCTATTTGAATGGCTAAAATAAAAAATAATGGGGCTTCCCTGGTGGCGCAGTGGTTAAGAGTCCTCCTGCCCATGCAAGGCACACGGGTTCGTGCCCCGGTCCAGGAAGATCCCACATGTCGCGGAGCGGCTGGGCCCGTGAGCCATGGCCGCTGAGCCTGCGCGTCCGGAGCCTGCGCTCTGCAACGGGAGAGGCCACAACAGTGAGAGGCCCACGTACCGCACACACACAAAAAAAATAAATAAATAAAAATAATGATAATACCAAATACTGATGAAGATGCAGAGATACTGGATTATTCATACATTGATGTTGGGGATGTAAATTACAGTCACTCTGGAAACTGTTTCTCACAAAACTAAACATTAGCTAATATGACTCAGCAATTGTACTTTTGGGCATTTACCCCAGAGAAATCTAAATTCATGTCCACATAAAAATGTGTACAAAAATGTTCATAACAGCTGTATTTGTAACAGTCAAAACCTGGAACCAACCAAAACATTCCTCAATAGATGACTGGTTAAACAAACAGTATTACATCCATACCATGGAATACTACTCAGCAATAAAATGCAATGAACTATTTATGCATGCAAAAACTTACATGGAGGGCTTCCCTGGTGGCGCACTGGTTGAGAGTCCACCTCCCGCTGCAGGGGACACGGGTTCGTGCCCCGGTCCAGGAAGATCCCACGTGCCGCAGAGCGGCTGGGCCTGTGAGCCATGGCCGCTGAGCCTGCGCATCCGGAGCCTGTGCTCTGCAATGGGAGAGGCCACAACAGTGAGAGGCCTGCGTACTGCAAAAAAAAAAAAAAAAAAAAAAAAAAACCTTACATGGATTTTAAAGGGGTTATGCTGACTGAAAAATACCAATCTTAAAAGGTTATAAGCTATATGATTCAGTTTATATAACATTCTAAAATTGACAAAAGTTTAGAAATGGAGAACAGATTAGTGGTTCCTAGTGGTTAGGAATGGGAGTAGGTGGATAGGTGTGGCTATAAATGGCTATAAATTGATGTGTCCATCAATTCAGGCTGAGTGGTTGGCTGGTGGAGACATTTGGATTTGGACTTGGAGAGAGAGGGTCTTCTTCATAAGCTTTGCATTTGAACTACAGGCTCAAACTCAGTTTTATCAGAAAATCTCTGAAATGGTACCTTGATTTTTCTATTTGTCATTGCTCCCTCTGTGTATAGCACCCTTGGATACTGCATGGAGAAGATGAGAGACTGGCAGGGTAGGATTTGAGTATTTTGGGTCCTATTTGAATCCTATGAAATACAGTCCCAAACTCTACATTGCACCTCTACCATAGCTTAAATAAATCATCAGATATGATCAAAGATTTATGTATAGATTGTTCACCTTAGTATTAATCATGAGAATTAAAAATTACAAAAACCAAATGCTATAAAAACAAGGGATAATTTAAATAGAATAGGATATAATGGAGCTATTACAAAGAGTAATTTTGAAAGACAGTTAGTGAAACTGTAAAATTTTCAAAAATTATATAAAATCTTCAAATCAGGATAAAGTAAAACATTTTTTATTTACTCTTAGGTTGAAATTGTGAAAGTAAATCTACATGCAAGTTGTAATATCTAGTAGGGCACATCTGTATTATAATTGCTAAATTACAGTGTATTTTTTATAATATTTCAAAATGGCCCTAAAATAATTGACATTTTCCTTAAAAAACAGATGTTATAGGTTTTAATAATCAGTTTTTAAACTATATCTACTTATTAAGTACTATATTACTGTGATCTAGACATAGGTGTTATACTTTTAATCATGGCAATCTGGTTTTTCAGAGTTACAGTTGTTAATTTTAACTAGTTATAGAAATAAAATTATTGCTTCTGTAGAAACTATGACTCTATAGTTAGCTTGAAATCTTCCCAGTTTCTCTTTCCTCCTCTGAAGTTAAAAAAAATGAAAAACTACATCAAAGCTATATCGAATATTGTATCTAATCACTTAATTTCTAAATCCTCAAGAAAATTATACAAAAGAAAGTTCCTTCTAAACCTAATGTTCTGTGATTTCAGTAGACTTTTACACAGCAGAATGCAGGAGAAACAAGAAAAATAATAGCATGAGCAGGAAGTCTAATATACTTTCCATTGGTTATTGCCAGATATTGGTTTTTCCATTAACCTACAAAGCCTTTCCAAAACTATTCCTGGGGAAAATGCAGGAAACAAAAGTGGACAGAGAGCTGAACCTCCTGGGGTAGTTCTGATCATCAGAATGGATGGAGATCCTGCCATGTTACACTTATTTGTATCTCACAGAAAAGATTCATGTATCTAGCTAGCATCACTGAAGATTTAGGTATTAAATATATTTATATTTTCCAGATAGACTTAAGCATTAACCTTTTCACTATCAAATTATGTTTTCAGGAAGCCTTATTTTGTTATACATCCTTATATTCTTAAACTGCTAAGAGTAAATCTAACTCAGCTTTTTTTTCTAACTCAGCTTTTTAGATAACATTTTAAAATCACTTGTTTCAACATTGTGAACATCGACTCTGTCATATGATACACTCAGAGGTTAGTGAGCAGTGTAAGACTGTTCACTCTTACCCCATATGGTGTCTGAATTATCTGTGTTTAGAGGTGTCTATCTCTCCCCAATGTTTGTAACCATATTTTAGGGACACCTTTATGCCTTCTCTACTTCTACTCTGACTTACAGTGAGATAGTGTTAGGATTTCATGTCGATGAAGGCATCTCTCATCCGCTGACCATGCCTAGGGCAACAATATAAATTATTGCCCAAATCAGGATACTTTTAAAAGTGCAAAATGGTGCTATTAATAATTATGTAATAACAACATGAATAAACCAAGACTACCTTAGGCACACTAGATGTATGGTCACCTCACCCATGCCCCAAGTAGCCATCAAAGAGAAGCTCAAAGTCACAGGGTGTGACAGATATCCCTTGGAAAAAAAAATTGTTTCAGAGCTCATTTGTCATTCTGGATTCCCAATTTCATTCCCTTTCTCTCCTCTAAGGATTTAGCTTAATTTCCTAGTGAGTTCAGTGATGGAACTTAAAATATGTTTCTTTTATTTTTTTATAAATTTATTTATTTGTTTGTTTATTTTTGGCTGCGTTAGGTCTTCGTTGCTGCGCGCGGGCTTTCTCTAGTTGCGGCAGGTGGGGGCTACTCTTCACTGTGGTGCACAGGCTTCTCATTGCGGTGGCTTCTCTTGTTGTGGAGCACGGGCTCTAGGCGCATGGGCTTCAGTAGTTGTGGCTCGCAGGCTCTAGAGCGTAGGCTCAGTAGTTGTGGCGCACAGGCTTAGTTGCTCTCTGGCATGTGGGATCCTCTGGGGCCAGAGCTCGAACCCATGTCCCCTGCATTGGCAGGCGGATTCTTAACCACCGTGCCACCAGAGAAGCCCAAAAATATGTTTCTTAAAAATATTTTATCCAGTATTTTTAGTTGTTTTGCCACTGGAGGATAGTTCAGACTATCTATCTAGTCTCCCACTTGGCTATAAATAGGAATCCTGAAAGCCGTTTTTTAGTATATATAAACACAAGCATATACATACAGGGAAATGCAATTAGAAAAGAAAAATGTCTGGAAAGAAACATAAAATGTTAAGCGCCACAATTTACAGGAATCAGGAATACGGGTAACATGTTTTTTCTTCAAAAATGTCTCTATTTCCAAATGCTTTACAGCGAGTTGTGTTACTTTTGTATAAGAGAAAAAAAGATGAGATAATTGATATTTGAGGCTGTCAATCTAAGAAATAAGCTGATGCAATATTAGTTGAGATTCAGCAAGCTCTATTTCTATATGAAATCATATAATCAAAAAGTTCTGTACCTCAACTACAGTATTTTACTTCCCTTTAGAAACACTTTCATTTTGTTATTTATAACTGCTTTGCCCTCATTTTGTTGTTGTTGTTATCAAAGACCAATATACAAGAAACAATCATTTGAATGACCATCTCAGAATGTCCTGTAAGACTACAATGGAAGACACTACCCAAAGTGCTGTTCAGTGTCCTTTATGTATAAGCATTCATGTGACAAATTTCTCTTAGAGAAAACAGAGAAAGTTTACCATCTACGGTTTTGCATGGTTACTTTTCATCACTAATAGCTATAAAATATACTTCTTTTTGCCTAAGTGTCAGTATCCTTGGCTGCAAAGTAGGGATAATAGTCTACTTAAGTGGGTTGTTGTGGAAATTGCATAATTTATACAAAACACCTACTATGACACCTAGTACAATGTTCACAAAATGCTGTTGTTCTTTTCCATCCCCACCTCTTTTCTGCATTGAGAACCACATGCGGCCCTCAATTATATTAAATTGTCTTTGTTTTGTTTGTTTTCCCCTTATTTTCACTGTATTGAGTCCTTTCCTGTAAAACCAAATTCTTTTGAAAAGTAGGTAAATATAAACAACCCATTGAAATTAATAAGTGTATTGTAAAAGGGCTATGCATCATTTTTGCCACCACTAGAGGGCTCATTTACCTTTCAAAAATACCACTGATTCATTTAACATCATTTACTGGCTGAGCAAATTTTACTTAACACCTACTATGTGCCAGACACTTCTAGACACTGGGGATACAAAAATGATTGAAGTAGAGTAAGTAGCTGTGCTCATGCTGGTCATTTTTGTCTGTGTTTGTGGAGGAAGTATGATGGTAAGGAAATAGACAATAAACAAGATGATTACAGATTACAATACACAATTGGATTTCGATAGGCAGAATAATATGATTTAGAATGACTGGATGGCTGTTTAAGCAGAGTATCAGGGCTATTGAGATGACATCTGAGCTACTTATAGCTAACATTTTTTACTAGTGTCAGGCATATTGCTAAGCACTTTGCATACATTAACTTTTTGATGTCATAACATCCCTACAAAGTAGTATTATCATTACCTGCATCTTATGTATGAGGAAACTGAAGTACCAAGAAATTAAATAACTTGACAAAGTTAGGAGGTACAGACAAGATTCAAATGTAAGTATTTTGATTCCAAAGCCTATGTGCTCCACTGCTATGCTATAGTGGAAAAAAAAACAGGGGAAGGGCATAACAAGGAAGAGTAAATTCAAAGGCCCTGAAGTAGCCATAATGGAAATGATCCAGCAGAAATGGTAATGTATCAGTAAAGAAAAGATATAACAGCAGGAGTGACATCCTTAAATAGTGAGAATTAGTGCTGAGAGAAAAGGCAGCTGTGCCTTTTGCCAGAAAAGTCTCTCAACTTCTCAACAAGGAAATTGTTAAAACTTCCCACACAAAACAAACAAAAAGTGGCAAGATTTGAAGACCCTAAACATTGGGTGGAAGCTCAAGCTAACTAATGACATCTATCCTAGGTGATTCTCTCATTTAGTGTTGCAACCATGTGAGTGTTGTGTCTTATCAGAGCAGAGATTTTTATCTTGGTGATTGTTGTATCCCCAGCACCAGCAGCTGTGCCTGGCATGGTAAGAGTTCAATAAATATTTGTTCAATTAGAGAAATATTTTGATTTAGAAATAATGACTTTACCTATGATTACCCCTTTTCAAGCTGAAAATAATTTCAGGAAATAAACTTGGTATTTGGAGGCCTATACCAGACTCTGTCAGTGTGCTGCCCACATTCTTTTGGATCCCTTTACCATTCTCATGCATACAGGCTCCTGGTGTGGTTTAACTTCCAAAAGCCAGCACCTCTTTTGGTGCGGGGTCTCTGTTGGAGGATTGCTCTTAGGCTGCTGAAATCTCTGACCACACTCAAAGGGCAAGAACAACCTGAGAATTCCCATTCCTCACAGGCAGCCCTTACCCAAGGACACATCAATGTAAAGGTATAAACACCCCTGCTCCCTTGCCCATGAGTAGAACAGTCCTAAGGTGTGACCCAGGGCATCTCTAGGGCTGCTCTGCAGGAATGAGCCAAAGTTAAACTTTGAGTAGCTTCACTTGATACAGAAACCTTGCCTGGCCTCCTTCCATTCCTGATCCAATCCTCCACTCTCCTACTAGTTTATCCAGGGAGTGTTTCCTGATAAATCATATTCACACGAATCCTCATCTCAGCTTTGGGAGATCAGGCCTAAAATAATCTCCCCAAATTTATATTTTCCACACATCAAATTTCAGGGTAACAGGTTTATGATGGACACTCTCTATGGCCAATTGTAGCAAGGATGGTTTCATTGAGCTAGATTCAACATTTGGCCATATCAATTATTTCTGTAAAATCCTTTAAAGTTATATAGATCATTAATTTCTGGACCCAAAGTAGATAGAGAAAATAGAAGGAAAACAAAATTACTATAAGTCTGAAAGTAACAGTTTTGCATCTACATGGTATTTAATACATCAGCTTAAATTTATGTCTCCATAATGACGCTCCAGTATACACACTTATACCCCTTGGGTGACTGCAAGATACCATATATACAAAGGTCCCACGTTCTCCATGTCCTCATCAACACTTTTTATTGTCCCTCTTTTTGATTACAGTCATCCTACTGTGTGAGAAATGGTATCTCATTATGGTTTTGATTTACATTTTCCTATTGACTAATTATATTTTCTTTGACTATTTTATGTACTGACAAATTGTATAACTTCTTTAGAGAAATCTACATTCAAATCCTTTGTCCATATTTTAATTGAGTTGACTGTTCATGGTGTTTATACACTCTAGATATCATTCTCTTATCAGATATATGATTTTCAAATATTTTCTCCCATTCTATGGGTTGCCTTTTCACTCCCTCAACAGTATCATTTGCAGCAAAAAGTTTTTAATTTTGATGTGGTCCAATTAACCTATATTTTCCTTTTGCCATTTGTGTTTTTCTATCATATCTAAGAAACCATTGCCTAATCCAAGGTCAAGAAGATTTATTCCTATGTATTCTTCTAGGCCTGTTATATTTAGGTCAATGAGCCATTTTGAGTTAATTTCAGTGTAAGGTCTAAGAAAGGATCCAATTTCATTATTCTGCATGTGGATACCCAGTTGTTCCGCTACATTTGTTAAACAGACTATTCTTCCTCTATTGCATTATCTTATCAGCCTTCAAAGATCAGTTGACCATAAACGTAGGATTTATTTCTAGACTCTCAACTCTATTCCATTGATCTGTATGTCTATACTAATGCCAGTATCACGCTCTCTTGATTACTGCAGCTATGTAGTGAGTTCTGAAATTGGGAAGTGTGAGTCCTCCAACTTTATCTTTTCAAAATTGTTTGCCTATTGTGAGCCTCTTGCATGTCCACATGGATTTTTTGATTGGCTTGTCAATTTCTTCAAAAAAGCAAGCTACTATTTTTTTTTTTTTTATTGGCTGCATTGGGTCTTTGTTGCTGTGCGTGGGTACCCTCTAGTTGTGGCGAGATGGGGTACTCTTCGTTGTGGTGCATGGGCTTCTCATTGCAGTGGCTTCTCTTGTTGCGGAGCACGGGCTCTAGGTGAGCGGGCTTTAGTAGTTGTGGCTCGCGGGCTCTAGAGCACAGGCTCAGTAGTTGTGGTGCACAGGCTTAGTTGCTCCGTGGCATGTGGGATCTTCCTGGACCAGGGCCTGAACCGCTGTCCCCTGCATTGGCAGGCGGATTCTTAACCACTGCACCACCAGGGAAGTCCGCAAGCTACTATTTTCAGAGGGACTGTTCTGAGACTATAGATCAATTTGGGGAGTACTGCCATTGAAACAATATTAAGTCTTGTGTCCAATGAACATGAAATATCTTTCCATTTATTTAAAACTTCTTTAATTCTTTTAATTGTGTTTTATAGTATTCAGCATATAATTTTGTACTTCTTTTGTTAAATATATTCCCGAGTGTTTTATTCTTTCTGATGATATTAAAAATGGAATTGTTTTCTTAATTTCATTTTCAGATTGTCATTGCTAGGATACATAAATACAATTATTATATATTGATCTTGTATCCTGCAACCTTGCTGAACTTGTTTATTAGTTCCAATAGTTTTTTATTGGATTATTTAGCACTCTCTATATACAAGAACATACTTTATGCTAACAGACATAATTTATTTCTTCCTTTCTAATCTGAATACTTCGTATTCCTTTTGCTTGCTTAACTGTCCAGGCGAGAACCTCCAATACAATGTTCAATATAAGTAGTAAGAGCACACATCCTTGCCTGTCCCTAGTCTCAGCAGGAAAGCATACACTCTTTCATCCTGAGGTATGTTGTTAGCTGTGGATTTTTCGAAAATGGCCTTTATCAACTTGAGGAAGTTCACTTCTATTCATAGTTTGCAGACTATATTTTATCAGGAAGGGGTGTTTATTTTATCAAAATATTTTTTCTGTTTCTATTGAGATGCTCATGTGATTTTTGTCCTTTAGTCTATTCACAGAGTGTATTGTATTACTTGGGTTTTGTATGTTATACAAACCTTACATTCCTAGCACAAATCCCACTTGGTTAATGTGTATAATCATTTTAATATGTTGCTACATCTTGTTTGCTACTATTTTGTTGAGAGTTTTTGCATCTATATTCATAAGGGATATTGGTCTGTAGTTAATTTTTATCTTGTTTTAGTACCTTGGATACATTGGCCTAATAGAAGGTTATGGGAATTAATCCATCTTCTTCTAGTTTTGGAAGTTTCTGATGAATTGGTATTAATTCTTTTTTAAAATGTTTAGTAGATTTCACCAGTGAAGTCATATGGGTCTGGGATTTTCTTTGTGGGAAGTTTTTGATTTCTCACTATGCTGTTTTCTTTATATATATATATAGGTCTATTCAGATTTTCGATTTCTTTTTTAATCAGTTCTGGTAGTTCGTGTCTTTCTAGGAATTTGTCCTTTTCATCTAGGTTACCTAACTCGCTGGCAAACAGTTGTTGATAGTATTCCCTAATAATCTTTATCTAATAAGGTAAGGCAATGTCTCCTCCTTCTAAATTATCCTTGATAACAAGTTTAATTATTGATGCATAAAAGGAAAAAAAGTGTTATAAATAAATGCACTTAAAGTTGCAATTATAGCATTATTGAAAACAATCACAATACCCCGATACTCAAATAAGTACATATATTGGCTGCTTACTCTCCACTGTGATATAATCTGTTTTACATTACTGAAATTATTATACTAGCATCTTTTATTTATGGCATAATAATAGTACGAAGTGTTTTACTGTACTTCTCTTTAACCATGGACAATATTTCTGTTTAATTTTCAAAAAGAAAATTAGCCAGTGACCTAAAGAGACATGTGGAGAAATGGGGTTAATCTTGTAACTACACCTATCTCCTTTAGCTACCATCCCTCAAAATTGTTCTTATTATAAGAAGAGGCAAAGTATATTTCATTTCCTCCAATGCTAAACAGTTTCATTTTGTTTATTATTTTCTTTTTAGATAGGGGGTTATTGATCCACTGATAAATTATATTAGGATCCTAACAATTCAATGTTCTTTTGTGATTTAACAATTAAGAAAGGTTTTGTCTACTATATATAAAAAAGGTAAACAACAAGGTCCTATGGTATAGCACAGGGAACTATATTCAATATCCTGTAATAAAGCATAATGGAAAAGAATATGAAAAAGAATATGTTTATATATGTATAACTGAATCACTTTGCTGTACACCAGAAACTAACACTAACAACATTGTAAATCGACTATGCTTCAATTTTTAATTTTTTTTTTTTTTTGCGGTATGCGGGCCTCTCACTGCTGTGGCCTCTCCCGTTGCGGAGCACAGGCTCCAGATGCGCAGGCCCAGCAACCATGGCTCATGGGCCCAGCCGCTCCGTGGCACGTGGGATCCTCCCGGACCGGGGCACGAACCCGTGTTCCCTGCATCGGCAGGTGGACTCCCAACCACTGCGCCACCAGGGAAGCCCTATGCTTCAATTTTTTAAAAAAAGAAAGGTTCTGTAATAAAATCTTCATTCTTCAAGATTCTATTTTCCACAGGAATTAGATTTCCCTTTGGGAAAAACTGGATCTTTCCTGTCTATCAATACATTATACATTTTTGCATTTCCAACCTTAAGGGTGACCTTTGCACAATGTCTTCCTACCATCTCTCATTCACACAGTTACTATCAGTCATTAACATGGTATTTTGATTGTTAATTTAGTAATAATATATAGTGAGATAACACATGAGGAAGTAAAATGTACAACAACAATAACATAAAAGCTAAAAGGAAGGAAATGAAACTATATTATTATAACTGTTTTACATTATATGAGAAATGGTATGTTATTTGAAAAGAGAATTTGATTAAAGTTGTACTCTGCACATTCTCAAGTAAACACTTTAAAAATAGAGGTATAGCTAACAAGCCAATGAAGGAGATAATACTCCTAATACCAATTTTCAATCTAAAACAAAACAGGAAAGAGTAAAAAAAAAAAAGGAGTAAAAGAGTAGATGGGACACATAGAAAGCATATTAGTAGTTGCATTACATTTAAATCATGTAACATGCTAGATAAAATACATTGTAATATTTGATTAAAAAGCAAAATATAATTATATGCTGCCAACAAAAAAACAAAACAAGCAAAAAACATATCATACTAACACTAGTGAAAGGAAAGGTGAGGAAAACTATAATAATATCAGACAAAGTATATTTCAGAGCATGGAATATTACCAAGGATAAAAACAGTTATTTAGTAATGATAAAGGGGTCAATTTTTTAAAAAGGATATGCATCTTTCAATGCACTGATTGAAAGATCTTTGAAATAAATGAAGTAAAAACTTTAAAGAAGTAGAATAGACCACAATTATAGTTGGAGATTATAAGCCCCTCTATTAACAAGAGCATAAGGAAATAGCAAATCAGTAATTACATAAAAGATCTGAACAAGTTATCAACCTAACTAACTTATTTGACATTTATATGAAACTCCATTTAAAAAATAGGAAAGAAATCATATAATGTTCTCTGACCGAAACAAAATTGAATTAGAACTCAATAACAGAAAGAAATCGAGAAAATCAGCAAATATTTATAAATTAAACAATGCACCACTAAATAACCCATGGCCCAAATAAGAAATCACAAAGTAAATCACAAATTATTTTGAACTAAATAAAAATGAAAACAAACCAAAATTTGTAGTAGGCAGCTAAAGTAGTGTTTATATGAAAATGTAAAGCAGTAAACCCTTCATTAAAAAAGAAGAAAGTTTTAAAATTAATGATTTAATCTTCCACACTGGGAAATTTGAAAAAGATTAAACTGAACAGAAAGTAAACAGAAAGAGAAATGAGAGCATGGAAAATTTGAATGGCAAAATCACCTAACTGGCTTAAATGACATTTATAGAACAGCCAACCTAACAATAGCAGAATTCATATTCTTCAAGTACACAAGAGACATTCATAAATGTAGATCACATACTGGGCCATAAAACAAGCCTCAATAGACTTAAATGGACTCAAGTCACACATACCATAGTCTCTGACCACAATGGAATAAAATTAGAAATCAATAATAAAGATTTCTGGAAAATCTTTCAAATATTTGAAGAAAAATTAAAACCTTCTAAATAATCTCTGGGACAAAGAAGTCACAGAAAAAATAAAAAAATATTTTGAAGTGAATGAAAATTAAAACACTGTCCATCAAAACTTGTGGGATTTTGTTAAAGCAATATTTTGGGGAAATTCATATTTCTAAATGCATATATTAAAAATAAGGAAAGGTTTCAAACCAAGAACCTGAATTTCCACATTAAGAAACTACAAAGACACCTTAAGCTAATTCAATGTTATATGTCAATTATATCTCAATAAAACTGGGGGCAGGGGGAAGAGAAACTAGAATGAAAAAAAAAGAGTGAATTAAACCCAAAGTAAGCATAATAAAGGAAATAATAATCATTATTATGGACATAAATATAAGAGAAAACAGAAAATACAATAGAAAAAAAAAAAGAAGAAACCAAAGGTGAATTCTTTGAGAAAAGGCAATAAAATCAATAAACTTCTAGCAAGACTGACCAGGAAAAAAGAAGCAAAATACAAATTATCATATGTCAGGAGTGAGAAAGGTGGCATAAGTACAGAGTCTACAAATATTAAAAAAGATAAACAGGGAGTATTATAAATAACTTTATGACAAGAAATTTGACAACTCAAATTCCTTGAAAGATATAAGTGAATAAAATCACCTAAGAAGAAACAGATAATCTGAATGGCTCCATATCTACTGAATATATTGAATTACAGTTGACCCTTGAACAATGGGGAAGCTGGGGTGCCAACCCCCTGTGCAGCTGAAAATCCACATGTAACTTAACAGTTGGTTCTCCATATCTGTGGTTCCACATTCATGGATTCAACCAATCATGGATTATGTAGTACTGTAGCACAAAAAAAATCCCCATATATGTGGACCTGCACAGTTCAAACCCGTGTTGTTCAAGGGTCAACTGTAGTAGTAAAAATCCTTTCCATGATGAAATCTCCTGGCCAGATAACTATACTGATGAATTTTAACAAACATTTAAGAAAGAAACTATACCAATTCTACATAAAGTTGTATATAAACTCAGAAAATTGAAAAGAATAGTTCCAAACTCATTACCTAAGGTCTGCATTACCTTGGTACCAAAACCAGGCAAAGATATTTTGAGAAAATAAATAAATAAATAAATACACCTCCTGGACTTAACGTGAGAAAAAAAATCTAAGCAAAATTTTAACAAATCCAGCAATATAGGAAAGGATTAAATGTCATAAACAAGAGGAGTTTATCTTAGAAATGCAAAATTGCTTTAGCATTTGAAAGTCAATCAGTGTAATTCACATCTTAACAAACCCAAGAAGAAAACCTTCATAATCATCTTGGTAGACAAAGAACACAGATTTGAAAAAAATCCAACATCCTTTCCAGTTAAAAATCTCTCAGTAAGGGCTTCCCTGGTGGCGCAGTAGTTGAGAGTCCGCCTGCCAATGCAGGGGACACGGGTTCGTGCCCTGGTCTGGGAAGATCCCACATGCTGCGGAGCGGCTGGGCCCGTGAGCCATGGCCTCTGAGCTGGCGTGTCCGGAGCCTGTGCTCCGCAACAGGAGAGGCCACAGCAGTGAGAGGCCCGCGTACCACAAAAAAAAAAAAAAAAAAAAAAAAACCTCTCAGTTAATTAGAAATAGAAGGAAACTTCCTAACCTGATAAACGGGATCTGTGGGAAAACTACAACTTATATACTACTTAGAGATGAAATGCTGAATGTCTTCCTCCTCATATCCAGGATGTGACAAGGATTTCTGTTCTCACCACTGGTGGTACTAGCTAGTACAATAACCCAAGAAAAACAAATTTAAAAAATTATGATTGGAACATATAATAATTAATTGAAATATTTAACAAACAATTGAAAAACTATAATTTAAAAAATACCATTTATTATATAGTCAAAAACATGAAATATTTAAGGATAAATCTAATGAAAACTGTGTAAGACCTATACATTGAAAGCTATAAAATTTGCTCAGAGAAACTAAAGAATTAAGTAAATGGAGTTGATATGTTTATGGGTCAGAAGACTCAATATTGTTGAGCTGTCAATTACTCTCAAATTTATCTATAAGGTAATGTAACCTCAATCAAAATCATACCACGTATTTTTTGGTAGAAATTAATAAGTTTATTCTAATATCTATATGAAAATGCAAAATAACTTTAATTACCAAAATAACTTAGAAAAAGGACAAAGTTGGAGAACATGATTTCAAGGCTTATTTTAAAGCTACAATAATCAGCACATTGTGCTACTGGTATAAAGATATACTAATATATCATTAGACCAGAAGACAGAATTCAGAAATAAATAATAGTTATGGCCAAATGATTCTTAAGAGAGGTGCAAAGACAGTTCAGTAGAGGAAAGACAGTTTACTTAGCAAATGGCGCTGAAACAAGTGAATATCCATAAGCAACAAAGAAAGAATTTAAATCCATATTTCACATCATGGATATAAAATTTAACTCAAAATGGATCACAAACCTACATATAGAAGCCAAAATTATAAAACTACAGAACTTCTAGAAGAAAAGAGGGGAAACAAATATGACCTTGGGTTAGGCAAATATTTCTTAAATACAACATCAAAAGCACAACTCAAAAAAAATCACCAGTTGAATGTCTTCAATACTAAAACTTGTGTTCTTTGATACTGTTGAGAGATTTCAAAGATCAACAATAGGTTGGGAGAAAAGTATTTGCAAAGCACATATCTAATAAAGAACTTATTTTCAAAATATACAAAGAACCCCTGAAACTTAACAATAAGAAGACCGCCCACTAAAAAATGGACAGATTTGAAAAAGCATATCAGCAAAAAGATATAAGGATAAGAAATAAACAAAAGATGTTCAACATCTAAGAAATGCAAGTTAAAAAACCATAGTGAGATACTGATACACACTTATTATAAAAGCTAAAATTAAAAAGACTGACTATGGGACTTCCCTGGTAGTCCAGGGGTTAAGACTCCATGCTTCCAATGTAGAGGGTGAAGATTCCATCCCTGGTCAGGGAACTAAGATCCCACCTGCCTTGCAGCATGGCCCCCCCAAAAAAGACTGATGGTGCCAATTTTGGCAAGGATATGGAGGAACTGAAATTCTCATACACAGCTGGTAGGAATACTAAAAGGTACAGACACTTTGGAAAACAGTATGACAGTTTCTTAAAAGCTTAAACATGCATCTACCATATGATCTAGGCAATCCACTCCTGGGTATTTACCAAATAGCAACATCCATTCAAGAACCTGTACACAAATGTTCATGGCAGCTTTGTTTGTAATGATCAAAAAAATGAAGCCAACCCAAATGTCCATCAAGTAATTGATAATCATACTGTGCTATATCCATGTAATAAAATACTGCTCAGAATTTAGGAGGAATTTACTATTTGATATGGGAATTAACACCAGTGAATCTGAAATTAATTATTCCCTCTGAAAAAAGCCATACAGAAAAGGGTACATCTATATGATCCAATTTATGTACAGTTCTAAAAAATTCAAACCAATCTAAACTAAACTAAAAATTTCACGACAAACAGACCAGTCATTGTCTGGGGATGGGGGGCGTGGAGACAGCAGCAGAGAGCAATTACCAAATGGCACACGAAAACCCCGAGAGGGATGGCTATATTCTAGTGACAGTTTCACAAGTGATTAATGTCAAAACTTATCAAATTGTGTATTTAAATGGGTACTATTTATTTTTTGTCAACTATACCTCAATAAAGCCATTAAAAATAAATATGGTCACATGAAAAAAGATGAGGATTATAAACAACTTCATGCTGATGATTTTGACTACCTAGATGGAATAAAGTTTTTGAAAGACAAATACAATACTGCTAGAACTCATTCAAAAATATATATATATATAACTTTAATATTTTTAAAACAAATTAAGTTCACAATCAAAATCAACCACAGGAACTGGAACTTACAGTAGTACCAAGGCGAGAAGGTAGAATGATCCCCTTCTGCAGAAAACAAGTATAAAATTAAAAAAAATTTTTCATACTATTTTGAGACATGGGAAACTGAACAAACACACACTGAGAAGCAAAAACTCCAACAACATAGGGTGATTATAGCAGTAATCTATTGTGAATCTACGGGCTTCCTGTCTTGAGTTACTCCCATCCATGCACCCTCCACTCAGTTACCAAAGTGTAGTTCAGTGATTTGAGACTGACAACATAAACAGTACCTTTGCAGCCAGTGGTGGTGAACTCAAATTGCTTTGTAGGGTGATAGGGAGTAATACATAAAATTGAAGGCTTTGGTGGCTTAAAGTTACAGAGTCATGTCAGAGCACAAAGGAAATGCCCAGGGCCTTGTAAGCACAGCCAGGCTAAAATGATTCAGGCTGAATAACAGACAAGGAAGAAAATTAAGGGGGTGATCCTAGAAATTAGAGAGCCATGTAAGGGCTGAGATTAGCTTTCACACAACCCTGGCTGACTGCTAAACCACACATGCACTGGGGAGACCCAGAAGAAACCATTAAAAAAAATGAAAGCCAAGGGAAACTTGAGAATTGAATGCAACTTTGAATGCATTTCTGAAATGACACAGCTCAGTGCAAAAGGGTGGAGGCCTAATGGGCTCAAAGTATCTGAGCACAAACTTTTTCCAAATCAAAGGTTGATAACTACCATATATAGGCACAGGTGCAATCCCTGTGAAGTCAGACTAAAAATATATATAAATAAGAATTTTTAAAAAGGAAAATAGAAAACTTAGCTGAAACATTAGGGGCTACACAGGTGCAGGAGACAGACTCCACAGTAGTCCAGGCAAATTACTAAAACAAAAATATACACAAACAAATGATTTTTTAAAACTAGAAAAAATACAATAGAAGCCAGAGATGCTATATGATATAAAATTATCTATTTCAACCAAAAATTACTCAACAAGCAAACAAAAAGAAAAGTGTGACCCAGACTTAGGAGAAAAACGGTCAATATAAACAAACTGCACCTAGATGTTGAGTTTAGCAATAGCCTCAAAACAGCTATTATTAATATGCTCAAAGAATTGAAGAAAACATATGTAAATACCTAAAGGATAACGTGGTAACAGTGAGTTAAAAATGAGAAATCACAACAGAGGAATTAAAACTATAAAAAAGAACAAAATGGAAATTCAAGATTTTAAAAGTACAATAACTTACATGAAAGAGTCACTACTTGGGTTCAACTGCAAAGTTGAGATTGCAGAATAAAGACAGTAAACTTGAAGGTAGATGAAGCAAATTATCCCATTTTTAAAAGATCTTTAAAAGCCAAAGAAAAAATGAACAGAGTATCAGAGTTCTATGAGACAATGTAAAGCATGCCACCTATGCGTAACAGGAGTCTCAAAAGGAAAAATGAGGGGGATGCATAAAGATATTTGAAGAAATAATAGCCAAAACTCCTAAATTTCACTTTAAAAAATCCATAAACTTAAAGATCCAATAAGTTTAATGAACCCTCTGTGAAGTATTCACAAAGAGAATCACAACTAGAAACATCATAGTAGTCAAACTCTTGAAAGACAAAGATAAATAGAAAATCAATATAAACCGCAACTATCTCCTCACATAATAATAAAAAAATTACACAAAAGAGACAATAGACTTAAATGTAAGAGCTGAAACTATACATTTCCTAGAAGAAACATAAGAAAAAATGTGATTTTGAGTGACACAATTATTAAATGACTCAAAAAGCATAAACAATAAAAGAAAAAAATTGATAAATTGGACTTTATCAAAAGTAAAACTTTAGCTCTTCAAAACACAGTGTTTTTAAAATGAAAATACAGGTCAAATTCCATGGCAAAATATTTGCAAAACACATATCTGATAAGGGACTTGTACTGACAATAGATAGAGGATTCTTACAACTCACTAATAAGTCAAAGAGCCCAATAAAATGCTGAACAAAACACTTGATTGGACACTTTAGAAAAGAAGATATAAAAATGGCAAATAATCACTTGTATAGATGCTCAAGATGATGAGTCAATAGGGAAATACAAATTAATGACACTGTGTGATACCACTGTATGTCCAATAGTATTGATAAAATGAAGACTGACAATGAAATTTTGGTGAGGATATGCAGAAACAGGATACCTCATTCATTGCTGGTGAGACTGTAGAATGGTTGCAGACACTTTGGGAAACTGTCAGTTTATTAAAACGTTTAACATACACTCATTACATGAAATAGGAAATCTACTCCTAGGTATCTATCCAAGAGAAATTAAAATATATTTTCACATAACCACTTGTATAATACAAGTATGCTCATAACAGCATTGTTTATAATATCCAAAATTTAAAGACAATCCAAATGCCGACCAACTGGTGAATGGATAAACAAATTGTGGTATGTACACACAAAGGAATACTGCTGATACTGTTTTGATTATTATTGCTTTGTAATATACTTTAAAATCAAAAAGTGTGATGCCTCTAGTTTTGTTCTTTCTCAAGATTGCTTTGGTTATTTGGGCTCTTCTGTGGTTGCACTGAAATGTTGAGAGGGACTGCACTGAATCTGTAGAAGGCTTTTGGTAGTATGGGCATTTTAACAATATTAACCCTTCCAATTCATGAACCTGCAACATCTTTCCATTTATTTGTATCTTCTTCAATTTCTTTCATCAATGTCTTATAGTTTTTGGTGTATAGATCTTTCACTTCCTTGATTAACTTATTCCTAAGTATTTTATTGTTTTTGATAGTATTGTAAATGGGATGGTTTTCTTTCTTCTTCAGATAATTCACTGTTACTGTATAAAAACACAACTGAATGGTACTAGCAAAAACAAACACATAGATCAACTGAACAGAATCAAGAACAAAGAAATAAACCCAGGCACATATGAACAACTAATATTAAGCAAGGAAGCTAGGAATACTCAATGAGGAAAGGATAGTGTCTTCAATAAATGTTACTAGGAAAACTGGATAGTCACATGCAAAAAAAAAAAAGAGAGAGAGAAATTGGACCTCTATTACACCACTCACAAAAATTAACTGAAAATGGATTAAGGACTTAAATGTAAGACTTGAAACCATAAAACTCCTAAAAGAAAACACAGGGGGTAAGCTCACTGACATTGGTCTTGGCAATGATTTTCTGGATATGGCACCAAAAGCACAAGCAACATAAGCAGAAATCAATGAGTGGGAATATATTTAAAATTTCTGCACAAAGAAAGGGGGATCAAGATGACAGAGTACGAAGATCCTGAACTCATTTCTCCCATAGGCACACCAAAATTACAACAACTTATGAGGGACTTATGTATAAGAATGTCATTAACACTAGAATAAAGTGTTTTCCACAAGTAAATATATAAAGAGGGAGCTACAACAAGACAGGTAGGAGGGGTGCAGAAGCAGTCTAGTCAGGACCCACACCCCTAGGTTGATGATCCAAAAGCAAGAGATATCACACAATTGTAGAGGTCCTCCCCAAAAAGCAAGAGGTCTGAGCTCCATATTGGGCTCCCCATCCTGGGGCTCCTGCACTGGGAAGATGAGCCCCCATAATGTCTGTCTTTGAAAACCAGCAAGGTGTACACTCAGGAGAGGTGGAAGGTTATAGGAAACAGACACTCCAGACTAAAAGGGCATGCACAAAATCTCACATGCTCCAAGTCTCAGCTCAGGAATTTGAATGGTGCCTGGGTCAGACACACTTGCTGATGTTGAAGAGCCTCCTCGAGGGGCAAAAGGCATCTGGGAATCCCCTGGGGATTGAGATGCTGGTGGTGGCCATTTTTAGAATCTTGCTCTACCACAACGACACCAGCACTGGCAAGCACCATACTGGAATCCTCCATCTAGCCTATTAGCACAAGGTGCTTGCCCCACCAAACAGTGGACCTATAGTAGTCACATACCACTAGGCCACACAGTTGCCACACTGGAAGCCTACCCAGCCTATAGGGGCTACAGCAGTCATGTACTACTGTGCCACACAGTCTACTGTGCCACACAGTCAGCTGTGCAGGAACCCTACCATGCCCACCAGTGGGCCTGCAGAAAATGCACATGATAGGCCTTCACAGCCAGCTAGACCAGGGGCCAGCACTGCCTACCAGTGCACCCATAGCAGTCAGGCCAGGCACAACCAAAGTGTGCACACATCCCACACAGGGAACACCCCTGAAGCATCTAACTCTGGTGGCCACAAGGTAGCAAGCTGTCAGGCACCACAGGATGTCTCCTACACAAGATCACTTCTCCAAGATTTGGAGATGTAACCAACCTACTTTATACACAGGAATATATAAAGAGAATTAGGCAAAATGAGGAGACAAAGGAATACATTCCAAACAAAGAAACGAGACAAAAATCTAAGAAAAAGAACTAAATGAAATGGATAAGCAATGTACCCAATAAAGAGTTCAAGGTAATATCATAAAGATGCTCACTCGACTCAGAAAGAGAATAGATGGACATAGTGATAATTTTAACAAGGTACTAGAAAATATAAAAAAGACCCAATCAGAAAGGAAGAAATCAATAACTAAAATAAAAAACACACTAGAAGGAATGAATAGCACACTAAGTAATAAAGAAGAATGCATAAATGAGCTAGAAGATAGAATAGTAAAAATCACCCATTTAGAACAACAAAAAGAAAAACAAATTTAAAAAATGAAAACAGTTTAAGAGATCTTTGGGATAACATCAAGCATACCAACATTCACATTATAGGGGTCCAAGAAGGAGATGAGAGAGAAGGGGATCAAAAATGTATTTGAGGAAATTATAGCTGAAAACGTCCCAAACCTGAAGAAGGAAACAGATATCCAGGTACAGGAAGCACATAGAGTCCCAAACAAGATGAACTCAAACAGACCCACATGAAGACATAACATAATTAAAATGACAAAAGATAAAGAGATATTTCCTAAAGGCAGCACGAGAAAAACAAAGAGTCAGTTACAAGGGGACCCCCATAAGACTATCAGATGATTTCTCTGAAGAAACTCTGCAAACCAGAAGGGAGCAGCACGAAAGATTCAAAGTGCTGAAAGGGAAAAAAAACCTGCAACCTAGGATACTATACACAGCAATACTCTCATTTAGAATCAAAGGAGAGATAAAGAATTTCTCATACAAACAGAACTAAGAGCTCACCAATACTAAACCTACCCTAAAAGAAATGTTAAAGGGGCTTCTCTAAGTGGAAAAGAAAAGGCTGCAACAAAACGTAAGAATTTATAAAAAAGGAAAAATCCCACTAGTAAAGACAATAGCCAAGATATGTAAGCAACCCAAATGCCCATCAACATATAAATGGATAAAGAAGCAGTGGTGTTTATATATATACACACACACACACACACGTACATATATGTGTGTGTGTATGTGTGTGTGTTATTTTGCCATTTGCAGCACCATGGAGAGACCTAGAGATTATCACAGTAAGTGAAGTAAGTCAGAAAAAGACAAATATCATATGATATCATTTATATGTGGAGTCTTAAAAAGTGATACAAATGAACTTATTTACAAAGTAGAGACTCATAGACATAGAAAACAAACTAATGATTACCAAAGGCAAAAGTGTGGGGGGAGGGATAAATTAGGGATTTGGGATTAACAGATATACATTACTACATATTACACAGATAAACAAGGTCTTAGTGTATAGCACAGGGAACTATATAAAATATCTCATAATGAACTACAGTGGAAAAGAACATGAATATATATATATGTATATATGTGTGTGTGTGAGAATCACTTTGCTGACCATCAGAAACTAACACAAAACTGTAAATAAACTATACATCATTTGAAGGGTTTTCTCTAAGTGAAAAAGAAGTAAGAATCTATAGAAAGGGGGAAAATTCCATTAGGAAAGGAAAATATATAGTAAGGGCAGAGGACCAACCACTTAAATAAGCTAGTATAAAGATTAAAAGAAAAAAATTGTAAAAGCAACTGTAATTACAATAAACAGTTAAGGGATAAACATGAGGATGTAAGTATCAAAACATCAAAAACATAAAATTTGGGGGAGGAGAGTAAAAATGAAGATCTTTTAGAATGTGTTTGAACTTCAATGACTATGTGTTTGACCAATCACAACTACTGAAATTGAAACTGTGATTTAAAAACTCCCAACAAACAAAAGTCCAGGACCAGATGTCTTCACAGGCAAATGCTATCAAACATTTAGAGAAGAGTTAACACCTATTCTTCTGAACCAATTTCAAAAAACTGCAGAGGAAGGAACACTCCCAAACTCATTCTATGAGGCCAGCATTACCCTGATACCAAAACCAGACAAAGATATCACAAAAAAAGAAAATTACAGGCCAATATCACTGATGAACATAGACACAAAAACCTTCAACAAAATAAGAGCAAACTGAATCCAACAACACATTAAAAGGATCATACATCATGATCAAGTGGAATTTAACCCAGGGATGCAAGGATTTTTCAATATCTGCACATCAATCAGTGTGACACATCAAATTAACAAATTAAAGAATAAAAACCATATCATCATCTCCACAGATGCAGAAAGAGCTTTTGACAAAATTCAACACCCATTTATGATGAAAACTCTCCAGAAAGTGGACATAGAGGGAAACTACCTCAACATAATAAAGGTCTTATATGACCAACCCACAGCTAACATACTCAATGGTGAAAAGCTGAAAGCATTTCCTCTAAGATCAGGAACAAGACAAAGATGTCCACTCTCACCACTTTTATTCAACACAGTTTTGGAAGTCCTATCCACAGCAATCAGAGAAGAAAAAGAAATAAAAGGAATCCAAATTGGAAAAGAAGAAGTAAAACTGTCACTGTTTGCAGATGACATGATACTATACATAGAAAATCCTAAAGATGCTCTCAGAAAACTACTGCACTAGAGCTCATCAATGAATTTGGTAAAGATGCAGGATACAAAACTGATACACAGAAATCTGTTGCATTTCTATACCCTAGCAATGAAAGATCAGAAAGAGAAATTAAGGAAATAATCCCATTTGCCATAGCATCAAAAAGAATAAAATGCCTAGGAATAAACCTACCTAAGGAGACAAAAACCTGTACTCCAAAAACTACAAGACGCTGATGAAAGAAATCGAAGATGACACAAACAGATAGAAAGATATACCACGTTCTTGGGTTGGAAGAATCAATATTGTCAAAATGACTATACTATCCCAGGCAATCTACAGACTCAATGCAATCTCTATCAAATTACCAGTGGCATTTTTTGCATATCTAGAACAAAAAGTCTTAAAATTTGTATGGAAACACAAAAGACCCTGAATAGCCAAAGCAATCTTGAGAGAGAAAAACAGAGCTGGAGAAATCAGGCTCTCTGACTTCAGACTATACTGTAAAGCTAACAATAATCAAAACAGTATGATACTGGCACAAACACAGACTTATAGATCAATGGAACAGGGTAGAAAACCCAGGGATAAACCCACACACCTATGGTCACCTTATCTATGACAAAGGAGGCAAGACTATACAATGGAGAAAAGACAGCCTCTTCAATAAGTGGTGCTGGGAAAACTGGAAAGCCACATGTAAAAGAATGAAATTAGAACATTCTCTAACACCATACACAAAAATAAATTCCAAATGGATTAAAGACCTAAATATAAGACCTGAAACCACAAAACTCCTAAATGAGAACACAGGCAGAACACTCTCTAACTTAAATCATTAGGAATATTTTTTTGGATTTGTCTCTTAGGGCAAAAGAAATGAAAGCAAAATAAACAAATGGGACCTAATTTAACTTAAAAGCTTTTGCACAGAAAAGGAAACCATCAACAAAACGAAAAGACAACCTAGTGAATGAGAGAAAATATTTGCAAATGATTTGACTGACAAGGGATTAATATTCAAAATATATAAATAGCTCACACAGCCCAGTATCAAAAAAATAAACAACCAGATTTAAAAAATAGGCAGCATGCAATAGACATTTTTTCAAAGAAAATATATAGGCTGCTAACAGGCACATGAAAAGATGCTCAACATTGCTAATTATTAGAGAAAGGCAAATCACAACCACAATATCTCCTCACATCTGTCAGAATGACTATCATCAAAAAGTCTACAAATAGCGAACGTTGGTGAGGATCTGGAGAAAAGGGAACCCTTGTACACTGTCGGTAGGAATGTAAATTGGTGCAGCCACTATGGAAAAGCAGATGGAGTTTCCTCAAAATACTAAAAAATAGAGCTACCATATGATCCAGCAATTCCACTACTGGGTATATATCCAAAAAAACACAAAAACACTAGTTTTTAATAAACTAATAAATGCACCCCAATGTTCACAGCAACACTATTTACAATAGCCAAGATATGGAACCAACCCAAGTGTCCTTCAACATATGAATGGATAAAGAAATGTGGTTTATATATACAAAGGAATATTACTCTACCATAAAAAAGAATGAAATTCTACCATTTACAACAACATGGATGTACCTACAGAGTATTATGCTTAGTGAAATAAGCTAGACAAAGACAAATATCATATGTTATCACTGGTATGTGGAATCTAAAAAATAAAACAAATGGATGTATATAGCAAAACAGAAACTGACTCAAAGATATAGAAAACAAACTAGTAGATACCACTGGGGAGAGGGAAGTGGGGAGGGGCATGATAGGGGCATGGGATTAAGAGATACAAACTACTATATATAAAATAGAGTAGCAACAAGGATATATTATATAGCACAGGGAAATATAGCCATTATTTTGTAATAACTCTAAACAGAGTATAATCTATAAAAATACTGATTCACTATGCTGTACACCTGAAACTAATATAATATTGTAAATCAACTAAACTTCAATAAAAAATAAAATTAAAAGAAAATGGTCAGAGGACCTGTATAGACAGCATTCCAAAAAAGACATACAAGTGACCAAGAGGCACAGGAAAAGATGCTCAACATTACTATCATCAGGGAAATGCAAATAAAAACCACAAGATACCACCTCACACCTATCAGAATGGCCATCATCAGAAAGACAAAAAATAACAAGTGTTGGTGAGGGTGTGGAGAAAAGGGAGCCCTTGTGCACTGTTGGCGTTATTGTAAGTGAGTGTAGCTAGTATGGAAAACAATTTGGAGGTTTCTCAAAAATTTAAAATTACAATTACCATACAATTCAGCAATTTCACTTCATATTTTTCCAAAGAAAACAAAACACTAATTCAAAAAGCTATATGCCTTTTAACTTAAAATTTTTATTTTTCCAATCATTTTCCAATCACGGGAGAAGGTTCTTAAATTAAATGATACCTCTAAGGCAGTGATTCTTTTTTTTTTTAACATCTTTGTTGGAGTATAATTGCTTTACAATGTTGTGTTAGTTTCTGCTGTATAACAAAGTGAATCAGCTATATGTATACATATATCCTAATATCCCCTCCCTCTTTCATCTCCCTCCCACCCTCCCTATCCCACCATCTAGGTGGTCACAAAGCACCGAGCTGATCTCCCTGTGCGATGTATAGCTGCTTCCCACTAGCCATCCATTTTACATTTGGTAGTGTATATATGTCAATGCTACTCTCTCACCTCCTCCCAGCTTACCCCTTCCCCCTCCCCGTGTCCTCAAGTCCATTCTCTACATCTGCGTCTTTATTCCTGTCCTGCCCCTAGGTTCCTCAGAACCACTTTTTTTTTTAGATCCCATATATATGTGTTAGCATACGGTATTTGTTTTTTTCTTTCTGACTTACTTCACTCTGTATGACAGATTCTAGGTCTCACTACAAATAACTCAATTTCATTCCTTTTTTATGGCTGAGTAATATTCCATTGTATATATGTGCCACATCTTCTTTATCCATCCATCTGTCGATGGACACTTCCATGTCCTGGCTATTGTAAATAGAGCTGCAATGAACATTGTAGTACATGACTCTTTTTGAATTATGGTTGTCTCAGGGTACATGCCCAGTAGTTGGACTGCTGGGTCATATGGTAGTTCTATTTTTAGTTTTTTAAGGAACATCCATACTGTTCTCCATAGTGGCTGTATCAATTTACATTCCCACCAACAGTGCAAAACGGTTCCCTTAAAAAAAGATATATGCACCACTATGTTCACTGAAGCATTATTTACAATAGCCAGGATATGGAAGCAAACTAAGCATCCATTGATAGATGAATGTATGAGATGTGGAATACAGACAGCCATAAAAAAATGAATGCTTGCCATTTGTGACAATGTGGGTAGATCTAGAGGGTATCATGCTAAGTGAAATAAGTCAACTAGGGAAAGAAATATACCATACCATACTTTTCATCAGTGCCTCAGCCACCTATGAGGTTAAATGCTAGGTCTGGAACAGGTACATCATCACGTGCACTGCGCTCTATTAGTCAAGGTAAGTCATAAGGCAAGCCCACACTCAATTCAAAGGAAAACAGACTCCAACTTTGGAAGTAAGGAGTGGTAAGCAAGTATTGGTAGGGAAGAAACTGATGGAAGCCATTTTTGGAGACTACTACACATACTCGAAAACACTGAAAAACAAAACCATATATACTAACAGAGTTAAACTAGTATAACATGGTAACCCTTGAATTTAACTGACATCATCTCAATTATCAGAAGGGAAAATTTTTAAATAGAAATTCTGTATTAGAAAGGATAATCAACTTTAGTTGTTGCAACAGACAATCACTGACATTTCTCAGGCTTAACACCATAAAAGGTTTTCCCTTGTTCACTCAAACCTTATGTAGATTGGATCGCCTTCCACTATCTGGTATTTACTTTATCTGGAACATGTGGTCTCTGGGCAAGCGATGGAGGAATGAAAGACATAGGTCACTTCACAACCAGTAGCAGAAAACTATTCACATGGTCCAAATCTAACTGCAAAGGAGGCTGGGAAAGCACATGAGTTATTTGGTGAGCACTAAATGTCTCTGCCACAGTATATTAACTAGATACCCCTAAAAGTATTTTTTTTTAAAAATTAAGGGTATATATGCATACATGCATTTTATCTGGAGTCAGGTTCATATTGAAGGGTTCATTTTACCTGGAGTCAGCTCTTGTCATATTCTCAAAGGATTATGTAACCCTCAAAATATTAAGACCCTCTGTTCTGAAGACAGGGACTCTGATTCCTTTGTAACATGTAAGTACTAGACACTAATATACCCAAAAGAATATTTCATTCACAGTCTCAATCAAAACTAATAATTGGATTCACATAATTCTGTCCTTCATTCTAACATTTATTTGTTGAATAGGAACTGGAGAGAAATTCTAAGAGTTTAAATGATATCCAGTATAATAAAATAAAATTGAGCAGCAGGGACCATACAAAATACAAACTAACCAGGCTCTGGTAATAGTTTGAATTTAAGAGAAATTATCTTTTTCTGCCAGTGAGATGAATACACTAAACAGCAAATGTGAGCAAGAACCTAGGGGCATGTAAACGGTAGCTGATTTTATACCTAATAGTGAGTACCTCTTACTCCCCTACCCTTATCTCATCACTCCCTCCTTCCCTCTCCCCACTGGTAACTACTAGTCTGTTCTCTGTATCTGTTAAAGCCTATATATTGGTACTTTTAAAAGGCTCACATGATTGGGTCAGGCCTACCCAGGTGATCTCCATAACATAAGGTAAACTGACTTGGGACTTTAATTGTATCTGCAAAATCGCTTCACAGCAGCACCTAGACTAATGTTTAATTTCATAACGAGGGGTCAAGTATCTTAGAGGACCAGCATCTTTAGAATTCTGCCTACCACATTGGGTGATCATAGTTTTTATAGAGAAATCAAGACGAAGCTTTAAAAACAAAGATGATTTGAAATGTAAAGAGTCTACAAGTAAGGGGGAAAAGTTACAAACGTTTTAGCCTGGAAGTCAGGTTTAGGGTGATCTTGGCAATGCCTTCAAGAAGAAAAGAGAACTTTATAGTTGTGCTGTTGAAAGTTCGTTCTCTGGATTGAGAGTGAACAGATCTAGATAATAATGGTCCCATTATTTTTTACGGATTCAGTATTTTTGATGTTTTTATTATATATATATATATATATATATATATGCATGTGTGAATAGATACATGACACATACATGTACATGCACACACATGTATTTTCATATGTACTTGTTCATATATATCATTTTTACATGAATTGATCATTACATAAATTGCTGTTTACATAATTTTTTTCCTTTACAATTCTGCTGCTTTTTCTAACTGAACAATATGCTCTGGAGAGCTTTTTTAACGTTCATACCTATAGAGTGCCTCATTCTTTTTACAGATGCATAGTACTCAATAGTCTAGATTTAACCTAATGTAAAAAATATGATCACCTATTGATGGTCATGGAGCTATAAGTGGTAGCTGTGTGATCTTAAGAAAATTGTTTAACATCTCTTTGCCTCAACTGCTCATTTATAAAATGATGATAAAAATAGTACCTGCCTCATAGGATAGACTTGGTTATGTTTCAGTAATAAACCATTCCAAATCCCAGTGGCTTAAAACAGTAACAATCTATCTTGCCCGTGCTTTATGCCCATCGCAGGTCAACAGCAGAGCTATGCTCTTCTTAGTAACTCAGGGTTTCCAGTTAATGGAGAAGCCACCATCTGTAATTTTTCCTTTTGCCATGCCAGAAATAAAGGGAGCTCTGAAAGAATTTCAAAATGGCAACTGAATGATCCAACCAGTAAGCAGCACACACCAGTTTGACTCCCAACTCATTGTCCAGAACCAGTCCCATGGCCTTACCCAGCCAGAAGGGAACCAGGAAATAACAATTAACTCTGTTCCTGAAAGATGGACAGCAGGAAATATTTGATGGAAAGCATTAAAGACCATGACAAGGATCAAACGACTTAATTCTTAGTATAGCATCTAGTTCATAGTAAGTGCTCAGTACATGATAACTATTATTTTTAAAATATCCACCATTATAACAATGCTGTAAAAAATATCTTTGCACACCAATATTTGTGTGCAAATGCAAATATTTACTGATACTAGATTTCTAGAAGCAGAACTGCAAGGTCATAAAGTATAGGTATTTTTAATTTTGAGAAATATTTTAAATTGCTTGCTTTCTCCTCCATTTGTGTTACATAAGTTGCCAGTGTAATTGGGAGAGGACTCAGGAAGTTGGACTTGTAAAGTCTTTGTGAAAGATTTGATCACTGAGTCAGCCTTAGACTGGAGCTTTGTCTCACTCCAATGACAAGAGGTATGTCCTGCAGGAGGAAAAAACATTTCAAGATACTGCCTGATAAATAATTGCTGAGTTCTCTGAAGTTATCCCAAAACTATATGACCCCAGGGTCATAAAAGAAAGGTAAGGCACAAACAGGTTATAGATGTCTCACACTGGAGTACCCCATGGGTTCAGGTAGCTGTAAGACAGGAGGATGAAATTGGACTTATTTTTTCTTCAACTACAAATATCTATCTTAGAATTCTACATGCAATCCTACTTTAATCATATGCCTTAGTACGTGATCTCTTTAGATAATTTCCAAGTTGAATAGTCTGCAACATTAGTATTATTTTAATTCTTTATTCAACAATTATTGACCATCTGCTTTATGTCTGTCACTGTCAAGAGATTAATAAATGTAAGCCTTGTCTTTAAGGAATGTACAGCTACTGTAGAAGATCAACTTAAAATAAGCGCCATATACCCATGAAAAGATGTTCAACATCACTAATTATTAGGGAAATGCAAATAAAACCACAATGAGGTATCACCTAATGCCTGTTAGAATGGCTATTATCAAAATGGCAAGAAATAAGTATTGGTGAGGAAGCAGAGAAAAGGGAACCCTCATGCACTGTTGATAGAAATTTAATTGGTGCAGCCACTATGGAAAACAGTATGGAGGTTTCTCAAAAAATTAGAACTACCATATGGCCCAGTAATTCCACTCCTGGGTATTTATCCAAAGGGAAAAAAACACTAATTAAAAAAGATATATGCACCCCAATGTTCATAGCAGCATTATTTACAATAGCCAAGATATGGAAGCAACCTAAGTGCCCATCAACAGATGAATGAATAAAGAATATGTGGTATATATATATATATACAATGGAATACTACTGAGCCATAAAAAATGATGAAATCTTTCCATGTGTGACAACACGGATAGACCTTGAGGGTATTATGCTAAGTGAAATAACTCAGATGGAGAAAGGGAAATACTGTGTAATTCATTCATTTGCAGAATATAAAAACAAGCAAAAATCAATCAATGAATCAGTCAACCAAACAAAAACAAACACACAAATACAGAGAACAGAGTAGGGGTTACCAGAGGGGAACGGGCTTGGGGGAGGGTGAAATGGGTAAAGGGGATCAACTGTATGGTGATGGATGGAAACTAAATTTTTGGTGGTGAGAATGCTGTAATGTATACAGAAGAAGAAATATAATGTTGTGCACATGGAACATATAAGGTTATAAAGCAATGTTACCTCAATAACAATTTTTAAAAAGCTATTACCAAAAAATTTTAAATAATAATAAAATAATAAAAAATAAAATAAATGCCATATAGAATGGCAAGTACAATAATGTGGCAGATTGTGAACATGGTGGTTAAAAGCATATGCTTTGGAGTCATACAGATCTGTTTGTCGCATCCCAGTTATGCGATATTGAGTAATTTGCTTAGCCTTTCTTATCTTCTCTTTCATCATCCATAAAATGATGATAAAAATATAGTGCCTCCCCCATATTATTGTTGTGTTGCTTTTATTATGATGGAAGTGAACTCCACAATATTTTGAAGACACAAAGACAAAATCTTCAATTCTTCCTATGATTGTCAAGGAACGCTTCATAGAGCAAAATTAGTAGGAGTTACCCAAACAACCGTACAACAGCATACATATTTGGAAACTTCTAAGATCTTGGGGATGGCAAAAGGGTAAAGGTACAAGGATATGAGAAAATATGAGGAAACAAAACACAAGATAAGAAGGGAAAGAGGGGAAGGAAGGTAGACCAGATACTAAATGCAATGCCAAGCAGTTTGGTTTTTAAGCCATAGACAATGCAATGTCAAATACTGACCACTTGATCTTTGCTCTGAAATATACTCCAAGTTCTCTATCTCAGCAAGTGATATCACCCTCCAACTAATTTATCAAGCAAGAAATCCACCCATCCAATCCACAGGAAAATCCTGCAGTTCTGCTTCTAAGATAAATATATCCCAAATCCACCCATATTTTCTGCCTTCACTGCCACCACCCTAGTCCAAGACAACATCATCCCTCACTGATTCTGATGGCCTGCTAACTGGTCTCCCTGTTCTTTCTCCCCTAAAATTCATTCTCCACAATGCAGCCATAGTGATCTAAAACATAAATTGGATTATGTCATTACCATGGCATGGTACTAAATTTAGAATCAAATAAAAAATCTTTACATGGGAAATCCGGAGTCAAAAGATGACGGAAGAGTAAGACGCGTAGATCAACTTCCTCCCCACAAATACATCAGAAATACATCTACATGTGGAACAACTCCTGCACAACACCTACTGAACACTGGCAGAAGACCTCAGACCTCCCAAAAGGCAAGAAAATCCCCATGTACCCAGTTAGGGCAAAAGAAAAAAGAATAAACAGAGACAAAAGGATAGGGATGGGACCTGCACCAGTGGGAGGGAGCCGTGAAGGAGGAAAGGTCTCCACACACTAGGAAGCCCTTTCGCGGGCGGAGACTGCGGGTGGCAGAGCGGGGAAGCTTCGGCGCCGCGGAGGAGAGCACAGCCACAGGGGTGCAGAGGGCAAAGCGGAGAGATTCCCGCACAGAGGATCGGTGCCGACCAGCACTCACCAGCCTGAGAGGCTTGTCTGCTCACCCGCCGGGGTGGGCGGGGCTGGGAGCTGAGGCTGGGGCTTCAGTTGGAGTGCAGGGAGAGGACTGGGGTTAGCGGCATGAAGACAGCCTGAAGGGGCTAGTGCACCACAGCTAGCCAGGACGGAGTCTGGGAAAAGTCTGGAGCTGCTGAAGAGGCAAGAGACTTTTTCTTACCCCTTTGTTTCCTGGTGTGCAAGGAGAGGGGATTAAGAGCACTGCTTAAAGGAGCTCCAGAGATGGGCATGAGCCGCGGCTATCAGCACGGACCCCAGAGATGGGCGTGAGATGCTGGGGCTGCTGCTGCCGCCATAAAGAAGCCTGTGTGCAAACACAGGTCACTATCCACACCTCCCTTCCGGGGAGCCTGTGCAGCCCGTCACTGCCGGGGTCCTGGGATCCAGGGATGGCTTCCCCGTGAGAGCGCACGGAGCGCCTCAGGCTGGCGCAACGTCACGCTGGCCTCTGCCACCGCAGGCTCACCCCGCCTCCGTGCCCCTCCCTCCCCCCGGTCTTAGTGAGCCAGAGCCCCCGAATCAGGGGCTCCTTTAACCCCGTCCTGTCTGAGCAAAAACAGACGCCCTCTGGCGACCTACATGCAGAGGCGGGGCCAAATCCAAAGCTGAACCCCGGGAGCTGTGCGAACAAAGAAGAGAAAGGGAAAACTCTCCCAGCAGCCTCAGGAGCAGCGGATTAAATCTCCACAATCAACTGGATGAACCCTGCATCTGTGGAATACCTGAATAGACAACGAATCATCCCAAATTGAGGAGGTGGACTTTGAGAGAAAGATTTATTATTTTTTCCCCTTTTCCTCTTTTTGTGAGTGTGTATATGTATGCCTCTGTGTGAAATTTTGTCTGTATAGCTTTGCTTTCACCATTTGTCCTAGGGTTCTATCTGTCCGTTTTTTTTGTTTGTTTGTTTTACTTTTAAAAAATTTTTTCTTAATAATTATTTTTTATTTTAATAAGTTTATTTTATTTTACCTTACTTTATTTTCTTTTATCCTCTTTCTTTCTTTCTTTCTTTCTTTCTTTCTTTCTTTCTTTCTTTCTTTCTTTCTTTCTTTCTACTTTTTCTCCCTTTTATTCTGAGCCGTGTGGATAAAAGGCCCTTGGTGCTACAGCCAGGAGTCAGTGCTATGCCTCTGAGGTGGGAGAGCCAACTTCAGGACACTGGTCCACAAGAGACCTCCCAGCTCCACATAATATCAAATGGTGAAAATCTACCAGAGATCTCCATCTCAACACCAAGACCCAGCTCCACTCAACGACCAGCAAGCTACAGTGCTGGACACCCTATGCCAAACAACTAGCAAGACAGGAACACAACCCCACCCATTAACAGAGAGGCTGCCTAAAATCATAATAAGTCCACAGACAGCCCAAAACACACCACCAGATGTGGACCTGACCACCAGAAAGACAAGATCCAGCCTCATCCACCAGAACACAGGCACTAGTCCCCTCCACCAGGAAGCCTACACAACCCACTGAACCAACTTTAGCCACTGGGGACAGACACCAGAAACAATGGGAACTACGAACCTGCAGCCTGCAAAAAGGAGACCCCAAACACAGTAAGTTAAGCAAAATGAGAAGACAGAAAAACACACAGCAGATGATGGAGCAAGATAAAAACCCACCAGACCTAACAAATGAAGAGGAAATAGGCAGCCTACCTGAAAAAGAATTCAGAATAATGATAGTAAAGATGATCCAAAATCTTGGAAGTAGAATAGAGAAATGCAAGAAACATTTAACAAGGACCTAGAAGAACTAAAGATGAAAGAAGCAACGATGAACAACACAGTAAATGAAATGTAAAATACTCTAGAAGGGATCAATAGCAGAATACCTGAGGCAGAAGAAAGGATAAGTGATCTGGAAGATAAAATAGGTGAAATAACTACTGAGGAGCAGAATCAAGAAAAAAGAATGAAGAGAACTGAGGACAGTCTCAGAGACCTCTGGGACAACATTAAACGCACCAACATTCGAATTATAGGGGTTCCAGAAGAAGAAGAGAAAAAGAAAGGGACTGAGAAAATATTTGAAGAGATTATAGTTGAAAACTTCCCTAATATGGGAAAGGAAATAGTTAATCAAGTCCAGGAAGCACAGAGAGTCCCATATAGGATAAATCCAAGGAGAAACATGCCAAGACACATATTAATCAAACTGGCAAAAATTAAATACACAGAAAACATATTAAAAGCAGCAAGGGAAAAACAACAAATAACATAGAAGGGAATCCCCATAAGGTTAACAGCTGATCTTTCAGCAGAAACTCTGCAAGCCAGAAGGGACTGGCAGGACATATTTAAAGTGATGAAGGAGAAAAACTTACAACCAAGATTACTCTACCCAGCAAGGATCTCATTCAGATTTGATGGAGAAATTAAAAACTTTACAGACCTGCAAAAGCTGACAGGGTTCAGCTTCACCAAACCAGCTTTACAACAAATGCTAAAAGAACTTCTCTAGGCAAGAAACACAAGAGAAGGAAAAGACCTACAATAACAAACCCAAAACAATTAAGAAAATGGGAATAGGAACATACATATTGATAATTACCTTAAATGTAAAAGAATTAAATGCTCCCAGCAAAAGACACAGACTGGCTGAATTGATACAAAAACAAGACCCATATATATGCTGTCTACAAGGGATCCACTCAGACCTGGAGACACATACAGACTGAAAGTGAGGGGATGGAAAAAGATATTCCATACAAATGGAAACCAAAAGAAAGCTGGAGTAGCAATTCTCATATCAGACAAAATAGACTTTAAAATAAAGACTATTAGAAGAGACAAAGAAGGACACTACATAATGATCAAGGGATCGATCCAAGAAGAAGATATAACTCTGAAAAGTTTCTATGGTCTTCAATTTACAGATATAAAACCTGAGGCTTAGAAAGGTGTAGGACTTTTTCAGAGTCACATTACAAGTAAGGGGCAGAGCTGGGATCTGATTCAGGGCTGATTCCAGAGCCTTAACTACCCTTTCATGTCACTCCTCTGAAGCAATACCAGCTTGGAGAGCCTGAAAGGTACCAGAAGGAGGAAGAGTTCTTCAATGGGCTCCTTCCTCAACTAAGTCAATGTAAATGCATGTTCAGTAAGTGCATGATGGTACTAGTTGAAAATTTGCCTGAAAATCCTCAATAACAAATATGTTCCATTTTTTCCAATAAAGTGACTTGCAGTTTTTTCCTCTTACTGTAGGATTTCTGACCATTCTGCTTCTTTGTCTTCTCCTTTCATGGTTTCTGCCTTGGTTTTCAATTTAAGTTTTAGAAACAATGAATTACATTTTACACCATAATCGCTTTTGTCCCTTGACCTGTAGCAGGATATAGAAACCAGAGAGATGCTTCAAAATGACAATGGCATTTCCAAAATGACAAGAGTACATTCATTCAGAAATCTGTGGTATGCTGAATTGAATGGAACTGCTCTCCTCAGGGGAATAAGAAGATAAAAGGGGGTCACTAAATATGACCTAAAGGGGGAATCTGATTCACATCCGTAACAAGCAGTAGCCACACTTGTTGATCTACCATTGAAAACTGGAGCCATGGAAGGATGGCACAAGGCAATTACTGATACAGAAATAGACCATTTTAGACAGCACTTTCACTCCACCTAGGTCCTAAAGGAGAAAGTCCTTCAAAAAGAGCATTTTCACCAGCAAATTTTAGGCAATTAAATATCATCTTTAGCAGCTTTATACATTAGCAATTTAATGTATATATATATATATATATATATATATATATATATATATATATATATATATATATATATATAGGTTGAAGTCTTTAGAGAAAAGGGAATGAGAGTCATACCAAAACTAAGCAAGGCAACACACACACACGAAATTATACTGAAGTAGTAAAACTGTCCAGGTTGTAATATAAATCATAGCAAATCAGATTGAGGTTAGAGGTTAGACCTAGTTCATTCCTACATGTTTGAAGGACAAGACACTGAGTGGTTCATTTTGTCAACAATGGTAGGAGGTGTCTGCTACCATCATATTTCCCCTCACATATGCATTTCCCTGTTGCCAAATTATAACTGGTCTGAGGATCCAACGAGGTGTAATACTTCATGTGTGTATGATTTTTCAGAGAGTAAAACACACTACTTCGACAAACTTTTCCTGGACTCTTCTTGTTCATTAGTTACTAAATCCTGAAAATATTCTGAAACAAAACAACATTGTCATCCTTATCTTTCCAAGATCACTGCCATTACCCTAAACTAGCACCCATGCTCTCACACTTAATGGTGAGCACATTGATCTCCTAAGTGATATTCCTGCATCTTGTCCATCCTACACATTGCTGGCCAAATACATTCAAGTTATTGAGTGCCTTGTATGGGTTAGGCACTGTCCTAGGTGCTTGGGATCCATTAGTAATCAAAACAAAAATCCCTGGCCCAATGGAACTGATACTCTAGCAGTAGGAGATAGACAATGAAAAATACGTATGAAAAATAATAAATTGTAATGTGTGTTATAAGATGATAAGTGCTGCAGGAGAAAAGAAAGAGGAAGATACATAAAATCTTCCCCAAGTAGTATTTTTCATCATGCTCTTCTCCCCCACTGTTTATCAGCTTTCAATGCCTCCTTGTTATATGTTTAAATGGAAACTCTTCAGCCTGTCAGTGGCTTCTGTTATCTGTCCCACACTCAGGATTCCACCACCAATTTGTCCTCTATCCCTCCCCATCCACAATTTCCTGCTCTAGCAAAGTCACCAAGGTTCCAATAAGGAGCTCACAACAACAACAGTAGCAGATAAAATACACGAGCACTTACTATGTGCCAGACATTGTGCTAAACTCTCCACGTGGACTACTTCATTTCACCCTCACATCCTCACGCTGACCAGTAAGGTAGGTATTATTATTATCTTTATTTTTCAGATGAGGGAATTGAAGGATGGAGAGTAACTTGTTCAAGGTCACATAGTTGCATAAGTTGCCAAGCTCATGTTTGAACCCATATCTGTCTGACACCTGTGCTCTTCTCTGGTATGCACTGGATTTTAATGATGACCTCAAACCACTGGACTAGAGCAAGGTTGCAAACTTTCTTCTGTAAAGGGCCAGAGAGTAAATAGTTTAGGCTTTGCAGGCCATATGGTTGTCTGTGAGGACTACTCAGCTCTGCCACTGTAGCATGAAAACAAGCATAGACAATATGTCAACAAATGGGCATGACCGTGTTCCAATAAAACTTTATTTATAAAAACAGGTAGCAGGCTGGATTTAGTGAATGGGCCCAAAGTCTGCCTGCCCCTGTGCTAGACTTCATTCTTCTATGGAGTCTGTGAGCTCCATAAGGTCGATGATCAGGTCCTATGCATCTTGGTAATCCCAGTGCCATCGACAGTGATTAGAAACTAGGCCCAGAGTCCACACAGTTTGTAAGTAATGGATCTAGGATGCTGATCTAAGCAGTCTGACTGCAAATCTTATGCTCCTGACCAGCATGCTAGCCTGACTCTTAAGGATTAAATAATATCAGACACATAAAGTTCATACAGAGTGCCTGGCACATAGTAAGTCCACAAAAATAACAGTGGTTATCATATCATCATCTACAAAAGAAGCACTTAGGTACACAATAGTGAGGGCCATTACTGCCAGTTTAAAGACAAAATAATGACAAATTTTATTCTTCCAGCTTTATTGAGGTATAACTGACAAATAAAGTTGTATGTATTTAAAGCATACAATGTGATGATTTGATATATGTATGTAATAGGGAAGAACACATCTGACTGACTTCATATTAGATCTGTTTCTTTTACTTTAACCTTTGTGTTCTATTGCTTTTGCTACAAGTTAATCACTAAAGGGATGTTGCCTGTAACTTAAAGTATACATACTGGCCCATCTCTGGGAACCCTGCTCCCCATGCCTGAAGGTTAAACAGCTAAAATATCTTTGTTCAGCTCACAGAAAACATCCTGACCCCGCCCACCCATGAATGGCTATAGCAAAGAAGAAATTAATACATCCTCTCCAGGACTCTGGCCTGAACCCGGAGATATTTGCAACAATTTATGGCCATTTTACTTTATGTCTTCAGCTCCCCCTTTCTTTGTTCTATAAAAGATACTAGCATCCAGACCCCAGTAAGGTGGTTCTCTAGGACATGAGTCCACCATCTTCTCGGACTCACAGAGTTCTGAATAAAGTCGTTATTCCTTGTCCCAACATCTCATCTCCTGAGGTATTGGCCTGTCGTGTGGGTAGCAAAATGAGCTTGGAGTCAGTAGCATGTATACATTGTGAGATAATTACCACAGTCAAGTTCACTAACACATCCATCACCTCACATGGTTACCTTTTTGTGTGTGTGGTGAGAATGCTTAAGATCTACCTCTTAGCAAATTTCAAGTATACAGTACAGTATAATTAACTATAGTCACCATATTTTACAGTAGATCCCCAGAACTTATATGTCCATCTTGATGGGTGATACATTTCCGAACATCCACAAAAGACCAGGAAAATGTGATAGCAACATCCATCCTTGCCAGTACTTCAACAACAGAATGGGACCAACCTCATTCATAGACACCAAGTTTCTTGTGGGTGTGGTCTAAAGTATCTGGCACTAACTCAGGATTAAGTCAGAGTCTTGTCATCTTAGGAAGCAGAAGAACAAGACCCAGAAACCAGGCCAGGGCCTTCAAAGCTTCTCTTGGCCACAAGATGCAGCATGAATGGTTATCAGAGTAAATTGTCTCCTATACACTCTCTTGGGGCCTAGCTGCTACTTGATAAGCCATGATCTGCCTCGGTTTGAATTCCAGTTTTGCCGTGGGTTCCCATCTTTCTGGTTGGGCACACAAACAGCCTCAATATCAACTCAGGCTGACACCCTCTCCTGTGAGAATGCTGGTCCTGGCTCCTCTGTAGAACCCCTCACCAGGGCTCTCATACCACTGATAAGCAGACACAATCAGCCTGCTTCTTTCCTGCTGTCCTCGGCTGCCTTCCACCTGCTACATTCAACTGTCAATACCAACTCTGCTGGCATCAGCTGAGTTGTGAAAGAGAACGTCTCTGGATTGCAGCATCCCAGGATATTACACAAAGTTTTGTTTGTTTGTTTGCTTTACTGGCAGGGGAAAAAATTTATCTTGCCTGTGACACTGATCCAGAATCAGAGAAACTCCTCAAATGTTACTTTCTATAAGTATCTACCCATGAGTCAACTCACTTTTTCCCTTTATCCTATAGGACAAAATATATGTTCAAATACTGTTATATATATAATAATTTCCAAAGGTGTGCATACACACACACACACACACACACACACACACACATGTTCTGTAAAAAAAATTATTGCCCCCCAAATTGGTACCAGCAAGAAGAATATCGCAAAACCTGTATATTTCCCAAAGAGAGAATGTCCCCTCCACATTCACAATAAAGCCCAATACCAAAGACCATAAGGGAAACTCCTGTAGTCAAAATTAGGTTTTCTAACTTGTTGCAACAAGGAAGACTACACACCATGAGCAATCATAGGGTGCCATGAGAAGAGGGAGTCAGGGTGGTATATTCCTTTCCTAGGGCAACCATAACAAGTGCCACAGAGTGGATGGCTTCATAGAAATTTATTTCTCCCAGTTCTGGAGGCTAGAAGTCTGAGATCGAGGTGTCAGAAGGTTTGGTTTCTGCTGAGGCCTCTCACCTTGACTTACCATGACTGTGCTCTCCTGCCTGCTGTCTGAGTCCTAATCTCTTTTTATAAGGTTACTGGTCAGATTAGATTAGGGTCCTCTCTAAAGATCTCATTTTAATTTAATCACCTCTTTAAATAGAGGATCTCCAAATATGCTTACATTCTGAGGTATGGGAGGTTAGGACTGCAACATAAGAATTTTGGGGGGTGGAGGGACAATTCAGTACTTAGCAGATGGAAATATTTGGGCTTGTGCTGCATAATTTTAGGGAGAATTTAAAGAAATGGGGATCTGTTCTGATAGCATTCAATATGCTATCAGAAAACAAGGACAATTCTGCACTTTAGGATCGTAAGTTTTATCCAGGAAGTAGAAGAAATGATTTGGGGCTAGAGCTGCCATTGGTAAAGTGGTTATATTACCAGGAATGAGAAGAGTTTAATTATTTTTTGTGGTTACATAGTGTTCTTGCTTTTTGTCTGAGTTTAGTCCCGATTACTGAGTGGTCTTATTTTTTCTCTTATTTCATCAAGGTCATGGAGTGATCTCGTTTCAAATATTGTTGATATTGTATGGAATTGTTTATTTCAGCAGGGAACACCATGGCCTAGCTATTTAGCAGTAAACACCATGGCCTAAATTTAGTTACCAGGCCTGCTACCAGCTGTCAGCTGTCAGGGATGTTCATTTCTTTCTTACTCACTTTCAGATGTGGCAATGAAGAATAATGAGCAATAAAGAACACTGCAGAATGTATAGATAGCCAGGGGCCACTGAGAGTAACAGAAAGAAGGAATTCCTCTGAGAAAGCAGAAGTAGGGGCTTATCACGGAAGTTTCTTCACTATCATGGCAGAGAAATCTCACAATATCTTCCCAGCAGAATTCCATCATTGCTCTAGATCAGTAATTGCTGAATGTTTCCCAATTTTCCCTTTTTTTTTTTTTTTGCGGTATGCGGGCCTCTCACTGTTGTGGCCTCTCCCGTTGCGGAGCACAGGCTCCGGACGCGCAGGCTCAGCGGCCATGGCTCACGGGCCCAGCTGCTCCGTGGCATGTGGGATCTTCCCGGACTGGGGCACGAACCCATGTCCCCTGCATCGGCAGGCGGACTCTCAACCACTGCGCCACCAGGGAAGCCCTTTCCCTTTCTTAATGGGATTTCTCATTGTGCTCATCCCTCCCTATCCCACCAATGGGTACTGTGAGGTAGAGGTACTGATAATTCAGCTTGTCTTTTTAGGTCATAGGTAGTCAGAACATAAGGAACTATCTCAAGATCTGACTGAACTAGATTTAGTGACTACATGAGATTTTCGGGTGTCTCACTTAAAGAGGTCTCAGATGTGTGCTATGTGTGAGAAGGATACAGAGGAATACTTCAACCAGAATGGCAAACATGGCAGAGACTATTAGCAATTCACATAATAGTAGATTACATTTCCGAACCTCATTGCATCAACTGTGGTTATATGAATGAGATCTAGCCAACAAAATGTGAGAGGAAATAATGGGTGCCATATTAATCCTTGCTGCATTAGAATCTCTCAAGTGTATTCATGCTCACCTCCCACTTCCAGCTGATTTGAATAGAAGTTACCATGGAGACCAAGGAGGCCAAGTATGATGATGGCAAAGTCTTTGCCAGCCTGGAATGATTGTTTGTAGGAGAACCAACCTCCCCAACCAGAAACACCCCTTTACATATTTAAATGAACAAGAAATAAATCTGTATTTTGATCAGGCCATTATACATTTGGCTGTATATTCACTAGAGCAGCTGGAGGTACCCTAATCTCAGCCTTATTTAGCACAATTATTGACTGATGAAATGGTTAGTTAGTTGTTGGTTGACTGCTATACTAGAAAAAAGTAATATAAACCCTTAGAAGTACATAATTCTTTAGAAAGGTACTTTTTTGCTTGCATATTTAACCATATATACGTCACATCCCTCTGGCACCAAAAAAGTTACCATTATAGAACTACAAAATGTCTTGGCCATTGGCTGTCCTAAGCATCATAGATGTCACTGCACAGGGGAATGCCATCAAGTATATCACTACTAACACTCCTTCTACCACTTGGTTTATGTGTTTTATCCAAAGTTAAGATCTCTCCTCTTAGAAAATTCATACTTCTATGTATGTTGCCTTGCATCTTTCTTGGAATCAGACATTGGATATTCATATACTTGCATATTTGCCTTTCTTGTTCAATTCTTCTCAACATTCTACATGATCTCTAAAGTTTTCCCCCAATAATTCTGAACCTTCCTATTCCATATTATTTTTACTTATTTGAAACCATCCATGGTTATCAGTAGAAGGCTTTGAGTTCAGCAATCAGGTTAATAATCCAGAAGCAGTATGGTTTGGGAAGAATACATGCAATTAAAATGGTACAAGAAGCAAAGAGTATCCAGCTACTTCTCACTGACCAGTGGAAGCAGAAGGCAGAATAAGACACTTTCACTCATGTGTCATGACATAGACACAGGGGATCTATATTGATTTTCTAGTAAAATAAGAAACATCTCCAGGTAAAGCAAGTCACTCTGGGTATTTGCTATCTGGTTAGAATATACTTTAAGACTGAGGGAAACACTTGAGCAGTGACTTGAGACATCTGTAGTTGCCTAGTCCTTCTCCGAAGGACTTAAGCTATCTTACAACTTAAGAATGGAGATTCCAGAGTGATGTTAGCAACATGGCTGAACAAGACGTCCCTCATTCGTATACCCCCTCGACAAAAATTTGGTCCCCTCCATGGACAAATGTGCCCTTGTGGGAGCTGCGGGACCCAGCACCATACACTAAGGGACCCAGGAGGAGTCTCGCCCACCCACTCATTGGGTAATAGGTATACAGACCTCGGTCCTGGCTTTGGACCCTTCAGCCCCTCCTGGTCATGGTCCGGGAGTCTCTGGAGAACACTATCTCAGGCGCTCAGGTGCTCAGCCACAGATGAGAGAGCCTTTGTGGAAGTCAAGGTGCCCAGAGGAAAAGTTGCAGCACATCGTTGGAGGAAAAATTATCTGAGTTTAGAAGCACGGGAGTGGGTAAGAGGAGCAGCTTGACTTTACTAGTGGCACAGCTTAGTGAAGAGAACTCTTTTCAGCTGTGATTTCTCCTGAGGAGAAATGTAAGCGCATGTGATGCTGCCAAAGAGGCCCCTTTCTCTCTCGCCCCATCCAGAGTTTGACTCCTGAGTTGCAAGACTGGGGTTGGAAAGACGCTAGGAGCGTGGCAGATCGGACTCTCCAAGGGCATTAAAGGGAAGTGGGTCCAACTAACTGCATTATGGGTTCCACCAAGAAGTCCACCCACAAGCCACTGGGAACACCTTGTCCTCAAATACCCTCAACTGCTCCTTGGGCACCCTCAGCACTCCACACGCCTCATCCTAAGTGTCAACCTATGCAGGAGTGGGTAAAGATGTGCTATGTATATAGAATGGAATATTATTTAACCATGAGAAAGAAGGAAATTCAGCCATTTGTGACAACATGGATGAACCTTGAGGGCCTTATACTAAGTGACGTGTCAGACAGAGAAAGACAAACACTGTATGATCTCTCTTATATGTGGAATATAAAAAAGCCAAACTCATAGAAACAGAGTAAATTAGTAGTCGCTAGGGACTAGGGGTGGGGGAAATGGGGAAATGTTGATCAAAGGGTACAGACTTCCAGTTACAAGATGAATAGGTTCTGGGGATCTCATGTACAGCATGGTGACTGTAATTAACAATAGGTATTGTATAATTGCAAGTTGCTATGGGAGTAGATCTTAAATGCTCTCACCACACACACGCATGCGCACACACACACACACACACACACACAAGGTAACTATGTGAAGTGCTAGGTGTGTTAACTAACCTTACCATGGTAATCATTTCATAATATGTAAGTGTATCAATCATCACATTGTACACCTTAAACCTACACCATGTTATATGTCAATTATAGTTCCATAAAGCTGAAAATAATGGAGATTCTAAATTTTAATAACACTTTTTAAACAACCAGTACAATCTCCTCCGCTCTCACTCCCATTTCTGTTGTTTTCTCAGAAATATATAAAAACATTCACCAAAATATTTTTTCCAAAGCATTCCAAAGATAGTTTTTAAAGAACAGAAGAAATTAATGCATTTGTCAGAAACATGGCAGCTTATAGATGTAATTTTGACACTATTCTTTGTTACCAAAGTTTGAGAATCTGTAATGTTAATGAATGTTTCACTACTCTCTGTCTGTACCTCAAAATGAGAGCTGTGATAGAAACTAGCATCCTGAGAGACTGCAAACAGAAGAGCCTCCATCTGCCTTCATCTTTTTATTTCTTCTAAGGCTCTCCAAAGTTACTCTCAATTAATACACTCGGACATAGAATTACAAACAAATAAGAGCTAGGCAGGACCTTAGACGTCACCTAGTTTAATCATCTTTTCTCTTTTTTTTTCGTTTCCTTACTTTGTTTTCTTCCTTAACACCTGAAAAAAACTTTAGCTAACCAAGTAATTAATGAGAGAACCAGTAAGATATTATGACCATTTCAAAAAACAATTACAAAGCTAAGAGATTTATAGGAAATTTAACCAAAAAAGTTAGGTCACTGTCCAAAAGGTCATAAATATTTAAGGTTATATATTCTATTTAAGAAAAACAATATGCATTTGTCCTGGAAAAAATCTACAAGTTAATAAGAAACTTCACTAAGTACAGGACCTTTATTTAAAATTAAACAGTGAGTATATCTAGAATATGGGTTATATAAAAATTATTGTAAAGAAGAGCCCCAGGGTTGAGCTCTCACCAAGGTGAGTAAATAATTAATTATTTATGGATTCATGAAAAATAATTTGGAAGTAGTATAGTGTAGTAAAAAAGATTATCATAAAACTAGTTCTGGATCCTTTAAGCACTCACTAGTTAATTAACCAATTAAGGAGTATCAAGAGTGAGTAAACAATGAGATAAGCTAAGTTCATCCCCCGACACAATGCTTGCTCCCATCTGATATTGAGAGGATGTGTCTTATTTCCAAGTTTCAGAAGTTTTTTTCTGACAGTACTCTCTCTTGCTATCATAGTCCCTACAGATTTTTTTTTTTTTTTGTGGTACGCGGGCCCCTCACCTCTGTGGCCTCTCCCGTCATGGAGCACAGGCTCCGGATGTGCAGGCTCAGTGGCCATGGCTCACGGGCCCAGCCGCTCCACGGCATGTGGGATCTTCCCGGACCGGGGCACGAACCCGTGTCCCCTGCATCGGCAGGTGGACTCTCAACCACTGCGCCACCAGGGAAGCCCCCCACAGATTTTTTTCCCATTAATTGACTTTATTTTTACCACAGATTATTTTTAAGGAGGTTTCCCTCAGTAGGTTTGGCATGTTTATTTCTAATAGGTACAACAAGAATTCTATTTAATCACATAGGCCTCCTTGATTTTGTTCTGCAAATGTAGAACACCTACTATGGCCCCCAAGTTAACTTCTGTCTAGAAGTTTACATAAGAAATCTTGAGTTCGATTTTATAAAAGCTTTTATTGTTTTTCTCCTTACCAAGGCTATGAAACCAAGCCCAAGATACACTCTGCACCAGATTTCATGTACAGTACCTATAAATTTAGGTTAAATCCTCTCTTTTTCAGGTCCCCCAATTTTGATAAAGTCCCTGACCTGTCAAGAAGTGACCTTCTTTACCACCTGTGAGATTGGGACCCTCTAATCAGATACGAGGCCAGTTTGCTTTGTAGGCATTAACCCCATACACATTTCTTAACAGTGGGCTTGTCATATCTGATTAAAAGAGACTCTCTCTCAAATATGGCACTCCTGGTAGGGCCCTGGTTGTACAACTGAGTTGGTCTATTATAACCTGGTAAAAAGAAGGACATGTTCTTGACTACTCAATGTCCTGTCAGTGTTAAGTTTTTCCCATCTTGATGTTGGAAATAGGCACTATTACCAGCCCTGTGTGAGCTTCAGGCACTGTTATCTCCAATGCTACCGGATAGTTCTTTCCCCAACCTCAGGTAATTTCACACAAGTGTTGATCAGTACTATATTGAATACTCATGGAAGACTCTCCACAGAACTTCAGAATTCTTGCTCTGTGTAAGGCTCAGAATAATTCAGTCTTACTGTGTCTTCTTTACACATCAGTCTTACTTTGTCTTCTTTACACATATATATAAATGTGGTCTATGGCTTAAAGACTTGCTGCTGAAGGAAGTTTTAATCATTACCTCAGAGAAATTCAATTCCTTTTTATAAAAATCAAATACCATTACCTAACAGATATAATTAGTAAATAAATTAAATGCTTACTTAACTGCTCAGATTCTGAGCATTTTAATGGTAATTGCTATGCTGTAGATATTAATCTAGTACATGAACAATTCTCCCCCCACCTGCTTTTTTTTTTTTTAGTATTTCTCTAAGATGCGCCACTCATTTATGTCTATCGTTTCCTACACTATGGATCTGAAGAAGAGCTTGCAACTTCTATCATAGATAAGACTCTTATAAGGGAGAGAAGAAAGTTTCAAACACTGGGGAGCTTGTGTATTTGAGTGTATGTGGGGAAAATTCAGCAGGATTGCAGTGTGGGAGAAGCATGAGTATGAGGGTATGGGGGAGTGTGTGTATACTTACATGTGCACCAGAATGTACCATAGCCATGTGATGAAGAGCCTTTTGCATAGTTACATGTCTGAGGGAATGAGATTTAGTATGGCTGTGTATCTATGGGGTTTCCTGTGTGGTTCTGTGTCTTGTGCAAGAGAACTAGACTTCTTATGTAAACTTCTGTAGGGTTATGCAAGATGGTGAACTAGGCTGCCATGAGGAAGCTCTGTAGAAATGGCAGGTGAGGATGGATGGAAATGTTATGGAAAAACCTAAATGAACTTTTTGGCCAACCCAGTAGATTGTGTGGTAACAATGAACAGGCAGAGCTTCAGCTTCTAAACTTCCATAGAAATGAGATTTCATTCTACCTAATTTGAATTCAGTGACCATGTCCTCAAAGCCCTTTGTTCCAGGACAAATTCTGAAAAATAAATGAAGATTACAAAGCATATCACCAAAACCTCATATTTGAAAATGCTTAATGTTTCAAAATTTCATTTTGAAGTAATGTTTATGCTGCAGCAGCATTTAAATAAAATTTGGATGACCTCTAAAAACACCCAGAAAAACAAATGAAGTATTATGAGCAAAGAGCTAAGAAGTCAGGATCTATTTATTTAAATACGATTTGGCTGTGGAAGCTGACTTTGCTTGCCAAATAAGAGAGCCTATCTTGGTAGCTGCTTTGCTGTCAGATGCAGTACTTCCATGGATAAATAGAAAAGCAAAATTAGTAGGCAGAGAAGGGTCATTTTACAAAGAGCCCATCATTCCCATTATTTCTGCATGTCTAATGGAAAGAAGCCCAGATCAAATTCATGACCCAGTTGGAGAATCATGTAAAGATATTCTTTTAGAGGAAAGACTCTGGAAGGTATTAGAAAAGCACCCAACAAATGCCCAATTGCTCATTGTGCATGAGCCCATTCACCAAACAGTTCCTAAATACATCTTCTCAGCGTGCCTAGCAAAGTACTAAGAGCAGAGTAGGCAGAAGTTGGGCAGACACATGAACCTTATCCTGATGCTCAATTGGAGAGATAACCAGCATATATAAATGAGGCAGCATATAATCCTGAAGAAGGTGCCATGTTTCCTGTTATCCACTCAAGCCCCAGCACTATGCTATGCTCAGCATAGGTGGTTCAGCATCAAAGGACCCAGTGGTAATACAGTATGACCTTTGTTTGCGATCTGCATTGAATTTTGATATTAAGACATTGCTTTTCAGTGATGTATGAGCAATATTTGCCTAAACATAAACTTATTCAAAGTTCACTCAACAGTTATTAGATGAGTATTATGTTCCAGGCACTGTTCTAGGACCTTAAGATAAAGTGGTAAACAAAATATAACAAGATTCTACCCTTCTAGAGCTTATCTTTTAACTGATAAGCTGAAGAGAGAGAATAAACAATAAACATAATAAGGCAGCCACCTAATATGGTAAAAGATAAATGCCATGGGGTGGGAGGAATGACAGACTGGTTAAGAGGGATCAGCAGTACCGAGGGAGCAGGTTGGACACTTACATAGGGAGGACAGGGTAGCCATCATTGGGCAGGTGATATCTGAGTGAGGACATGAACAAGGCAAGGGCGTTGGCCAAGGAGATATGTGGGGAAAGAACACTGCAGAAAGGGCATTGCAGGCAAAGAAACCAGGTACAAGATCCTGAGGTGGGAGCATACATGGCCTGCTCGAGGAACAACAAGGTTGCCACTGGGCTGGAACAGAGTGAGGGGACAGTAGGAGATGAAGGGATGAGTGTGGTAGTGGTACAGATCATGTAGGGCCTTAGGGGTCATGGAAAGGACATTGAAAGAATGTTGTAATATGGGGGAAAGAACACTGTACCTGGAGTCAGAAAGATCAGGTTCAAATTCTGATCTATACATTTCTAGTGGTATAACTTTAGGCAAGTCAGCTAACTGTTCACGGCCTGCATTTCCTCAGGTCAGCTTGACAAATATTTTTGAAGTGCTTCCTCTGCATCAGTGGATTCAGAGATGTGAAACTTCCCAAATGGGAATCAGCCATTTGGCCAAGAAATCTACAGATTCTTAGGGAGAGAAAACAAGGAAACTAACAGGTGCAGTAGAGAACCGTGAATAAAACAATACAAGTGAAAGATAGTGAGACAGAGGCAGGGGGAGTTTTTCCTGACCACCCAATCACCACCCCCATTCTCCTTCTCTATTACATCAACCTGTATTCTTCATGGCACTGATCACAATCTGAAATTCTTATATTTTTAGTTTGGTTTATTGTCTCTCTCTCCTCACTACAAAAAAAGTCTCAATAAGCACAGGACTCTTTTTTGTCTGCTTCACTGCTCTATTGTATTCCAAATGCCTAGCACAGGGTCGGGCGCAAGGTTGGCCCTCCATACTGTGAAAAGAATGACTAGACAGTATATAATAAGGGAAAGAGTCACCGAGTAGGGAACACTTCAACATTTAAATAGAGTTCAGTAGGAAGCAGCTTGTGCAAAGGCAGAGGGTGTGCTTAGCAAGAGTCACACATCAACAATACAGGGGGATAATACCAGTTCTCTCATAAAACGGTTATGAGAATTCAACAAGATCATGCGTCTGAGTGGTATGGAATGGCTCCCCACAGCAGCCGTCGGAGCCATGCGGACAATATTTGTTATGGATGGATTTACCTGTGTGATGCCAAGAGACCTCTTTGATGGAACTGTTATACAATTGCCTAGATACCTGGGTCATTTAATGAAGCTGTTGTATCAGCAAGAAAAATTTATGAACAGGTTGTTGCTGCCTTTTAACTTTCCAAATGGGTGTCCAAACCCTGATTCTCTCTTTGCAGTCTCCTACTACTTCAGCACCACTGGGATAAAACTCTAAAAAATAACCAAAATCATTCCTCTCAAGGGAAATGCCATTCCTGCAGTCCATGAAAGATAAATGTTGCTGTAGCCTTTGAAAGAAGTCACCTTTATGAAAGATCTGTTAAATCAATATGGGGGATCTTCAGGGTGAGAAAAAGAAGGCCAACAAGGGATTTTGGAAGACTCACACATACCAATCCAGAAAGGTTGTAAAACAGTATACACATAACGCCACCAGAAGTCAAGAATCAGCATTTATAATGCAACTGGGATCCAGCCTTCTGATGTGCTCATATGATTTCCACAATACTGTTTTTAATTTAAATCAAAACTGACAGTTGAAAAGATTTTCAGAAATCTCTGCCCATAATACTGTTTTTAGTGATTCATTGCATCTAGCGTTAGAGTAATGGGGCAGGAAATGAGACAGGAAAAATATGCACAGGAAGATTGTTTTTGGAGCATTTGATTCTATCGAGGCTGAAGACTAGAAAAATAGTAGGGGATTTGGAATGACAGAATATTTGTTTTCAAATCCTGAATCGGACACTTAAAGCTGTATGCTCATCAGTAAGTCACTTAGTCTCTAGACCTCATCTATAAAATGGAAATAATAATAATATCTGATGCCATGGGGTTGAAAGAAGGAACAAATGAGTTAAAACATGTGAAATTTATTCTTTAAAATGTGATATTACTTACAAAGGTTATTTATTTTATTATTCCAGTTGTTTTACATTCTGCAAGCATTAACTGGGAATAGCACAGGTTTTCCAATAGTTTCTACTAGTGATAAAACATTTCTAGTAGCTTTGTAAAATACTTTTTTTTCTGAAAAGCTATGATCATGTTTCTGCCATACTAGTTTTGATAATCCCCTTGCCTGCAGACTAACAAAATTCTATATTTAGCATCCAAGGAATTTTGCAAAATTACATGAGATTAAAGACTGCCTTGTCCATTCTTCCATCACTACTGTCCAGACCAGTCCCTGGCACATAGGTGGTACTCAATAAATACTTGTTGATGGATGAATTAGTTAACAAACCTATTTTTACCCCATTTCCCATAACTCTTCTTGATACACATCCCAGAGTTCAGCCTCACTGAATTACATTCTCCTCATATGTATTCTGTACTTCCTCAGCTCCAAATCTTTGTTCAAACTTATTCCTTCCACCTGGAATGCACTCCCACCATTCATTTTCATGTGTTCTAATCTTAACTTAGAGCCCTTCACTTTTGTCCCAATTAAAAGTAATATCTTCATCCTCTGGGATCACAGAACATTGTATTTGTACTTCTTATATGATACTTGTAACATTCCATCTTCTGACATGCATACTGAAGAATGTGTTTTATTTCCCCTACTAAGCTACATCCTTGATGCATTTAACACAGTGCCTACCACAGTGTTCTGCACAAAATAGATGCTCAATAAAAATTTGTGGAATATATGAATGAAAGTCAAACAGAAGGGAGAAAGAATTATGTTTCCTTCTCACTGAATAAAAATTATAGGAAGTGCTCCAATTCTATTTAAACCAGAGTATGGTTTCTTGAGAAAATAAGCTCACAGTTTCCTATTGAAAAATTAAGTCACCAGAATATTTTGAATTCAACACTCATATTAAAATGTCTTGGGAGCTTATATTTTCTAATTTAATGATTCAGTAGAGATGAAGGAAATATATATGACACAAATTTGTTAAAAATTTAGCAACCTATATTAACTAAATCTCAATCTGCAAGCTTGAAAGCTTCTCTATGATAATATTCTATTCAGTGACCTTTTATATTTATCCCTTGGAAACTATGCTTATACTTAATAACCCAACTTTCTCATTATCATTTATTTTGACCTCAAGACTAATTCTGCAGCCTGCAGGGGAAAACTTTTCCTGCTAATTAGTTCTTCTTGGTTATATTCCAATAGAAATGACAAATTTCACCTTGTTTAAGATGCCTCTTGATACTGGTTTAAGCCAGCTAAAGAAACCATGCATAATTTTTAAACTCACATATTTTTCCCCGTGACAAAGAACCCAACATTTTATCCAAACATTTTTCATTCTTTAACACCATTTAACAATACACAACTTGGAATTCTGGTATTTGTTAGCATAATGAAATATAGAAGTAGTAAAATAATTTGGAAATCACATACTATCTTCAATAAATTGACTAGAGTCTGACTTTCATCCTGGATGTATTTCAAATGATTAGTTTATTACTAAAGTCTACCTCTATTTCCTCTGCCAGGTTGATTACACATTATTAAGTCTTATGCAATTAGGGGATATTTTAGTGTTGAAGTTAAATAGTTTATTAATGGAGCTATATTATGAGTGGCAGTCCTCAGCCATTTGTTTATCCTTCTAGAAGGAGACAAAGAGGTACAATTAGTAATTCTGTTTTAATTCCAACTTCTCCACTGTTTCAAAATTCTTGGAGATGATTCGGCTTTTTAGAGTACCCATTTTCAATAGTGACATTTTTACTGGACTGCCAGCACCACCCTCCCACATGTCCTTTTACTGTTGTTCTATTAAACTTCTCAAATCAAGAAAGTATATTTTCTCTATTTCCCATTTATTGATCGCTTTATCAAAATGATATTTGGAAAATCTGGGTTCAAATTTCAGTTTTGCCCACTAACTCATGGGTTTTGGTTTTGCCAATATTCTCTTCAATACCCATTGCTATAAGATATTTAATATCTCTATGCCTATTTTCTCACTTATAAAATGAATATAACACCTGTGCTACCCTTAATTTACCTCTCAAGACTGCAAAACACAAATTTAGCCATGCTATCTCTGCTTAAAATTCACCAGTAGCTTCCTGTGCCTACAGGATGAAGTCTATACTCCGTATCTTGGTAAACTAGGTCCTCCTTGATCTGACCATATTGATCTCCGCAGTTTTTATACCTGCAAAATGAGGTGCTACAACTGGCTCACACTACTCCATGACGACTGTTACCATGGCTTCTCAACTCCACATTCAGTGATGTGAAATCAGCCATGATGGAGGTATTTACATCACGGAAATAGCAACCAGACTGCGGCTTGTTAAACACTGAGCAGCACACCACTAGGGTTAGGCACTTTAATCAGAACAACTCTGATTATAAACCTCCAATAATATCTCATCCAACTCAAAAGAAAAGGCAAAATCTTTGCAGTGGCTTGGAACGCCATGCTTATGCATGCTGGCCCTCATCACTTGTCTAATTTCATCACCTCTTCTTCTCCCGCCACCCCTTGTCTGCTCTTCTATCCACATTAGTCTATTTACTGCTCCTCAATATACCAGGCAAACACCCACCTAAATGGCAACCAGACAACTCTTGCTGTTCTTTCTACCTCAAATACAGATCTTCATGTGGACTTCTTCGTATCCTTTAAGTCAAATCTCAAATGTTACCTCTTCAGAGAGATCTTTCTTGATCAGTGCTGCTGCTTCCTTTTGTAGCCTGTCTGTGAAAATTAGAGAAAAGTCCCCCCTTGGGTGGGCTCATCCCTGAAGGCCCAGGCCCTGGAGAACGGGCAGTACCTTCGGAGGAAGCAAAAGGTGGTCCTAACTCAAAGCAAATGCCACCTGATACAGCGCACTGAACCTGGCAAGCAGAGTTTGAACTAAGTGTCAGCCCTCACTTTCCCGCTCAGCTGAGCACATGTGCGCAGTGCCAAACTACACATGCATACGTGGGGCACTGTCCCTCACCAGGCTTTTTCAATAGCCACAGCCTCAGGTAACTTCTATCATAGCAACTTCTTTGTTTTCTTTATATCATCTATCATAATATGTAATTACTGGTTTAAGCCAACTGAAGAAGCTATGTACAATTTTTGAACTAGCATATTTTTCCTCATAAGAAAGAAACCAGTGCTTTACCCAAACATTCCTTCCTCTTTACCACCATTTAGCAACACACAACTTGCAACTCTTGTATTTCATTGCTAACATGATGAAATACAGAAGTAGTAACATAACTTGGAAACCACATACTAATTTCACAGTATCTGACTTTGATCCTTGATTGAACTCAAATAATTGTTTTATTACTAGAGTCTACCTCTATTTCCTCTGTCAGGTTACATTGCTTGTTTATTAGTTTAGTTGTTTAATAGCTCTCTCCCCCATTCACAGAATGTGACCTTCATGAAAGTAAAGACCATTCTTGTTTACTATTGTATCTGCAGACCTTAGAACAGTGTTCAACAAATGTTTATTGAATATTGAAAGAATGTTGAAACAATAGGCTTCCATGTAATATTTCATGTTAATGAAGAGTATTTTTTCTGCCTAAAGGTATAAGAACTTTTGAACTACATTACTTCAATGTCTCTTCCAGTTCAGACATTCTAGGATTTGATATTATTATCACTCTGGAAAATTCCTACCACAATAGATAGGGTAGCAAAGGTAGAGTGAGGAAATGCAATGCAAACAAGTTTCCAAGATACTTGATTCTTCCTCCTCTGTTTTCTGGAGGTGGAAGGTTAGACTTTGAACCCCAGTTTACGTACCTGGAAAAAATATGTTCCTCCTTTTGGGCCTCAGTTTCCTCATCTGCCAAATGATGGGCTTGGACCAAACTACTCTTGAAAACGAAAAAGCTCTACTTTTATTTAATTTTTTTAATATCAAAAATATTTCCCCCCCAAAAAACTTGTGAGGAACCCCAGTATGTAAAATAAATTGAGAAGTTTCTGCTCTGGTTGAAAAGAGGGCAAGAGAACCCACACTTCATCAAGTCTATAGAACACAGTGTAAAAACTCCTGCTCTAGATGCTCCTGAAAGTCTATGCCATCCCTAACATTCTATTCCTTTAGATTTTGTCTTTCACCAGATTCCAGGACCAGTGGGGGTATATATGGGCAATGATGAGTTGAGAATTCATCCATTCAACAAATATTGAATGTCTTCTGTATTCTAGGTACTATGTCACATGAAAGAGTGGGTAAACAACATGAAAAAAAGCATGAAGACTCTAAAATCGAATCAGATGGATTTACTAAACCACTCTCTCAAGACTTTTTCCACTGTCACTATACCCAATCCCATCTCCTCCAGTAAAAGAAGACTGCATCTAAATGTACAGAAAAAAAGGTGACCTTTATGTACCTTAGGGCCTAGAACCATAGCACCAACACTTTTCCATTACAGGAGTAATCTCTTCTGCTTAAACAAGTCCATTTGCCCAAACCTTTTCAACTGTGAAATAAGTAACCTAAATATTACTCTGAGATAATCTATGGTAGTTTCCTCTGTACTTTGGTCATTGGAGTGAAGCCAATTGCAAATAAACTAAAAAGCAATACCAAATCAAACCAAGAAGTTCATTGGCTTGCAAAGTCCATGCACTGTATGTTCCATGACTTATTTAGTCAATAAAAATCCTAAAAAGTAAGTGTCCAAACACCCAGCCCACCAATTTGAGTAAGATCTTGGTTCAAGACCTAATTTACCATCTTAGTTTCTGACAAACCAGGAAACCAGACAGAAAGCAGTTGTACTAAAATGACTATTATAGGGTTAGCTATGTTAATGGCATGAAATGGACCAACAGTAGTCAGATAAATTCTAGAGATGTTTGGAAGGTAGCCTCAGCAAAACTTGATATTTTATTCTCTGTAGATGACAGAGAGAAGGATGGGGTCAAGGATGAATCTGTTTTCGTACTTGTACGACCATATAAATTAGGTGGTATCCACTGCTGAGACAGGGAACACAGGGTAAGGAGATGGTTGAGTAGAAGAAAATGATGAGTTTAGTTTAGACACTTCCAATTTAATTTTCCCATGAAACTTGAAAGTGAGGTACTCAATCTCAAAGTGGGGTCCACAGACATTCTCAGGGCTCTTTTATTTTTTTTTAATTCTCTGTTTTCACTGTGATGGTAAAAATTTTCAATAAATATTGTAAAAATAAGCATTTTTTGTCATCTAGTGGGATGGAAGTAAATAATAAATGATGTATTCAACTCGAGTGAAGGCCAAATGATGAAGTGGCAGTCTATTTTATATATATATATATATATATATATTTTTTTTTTTTAAGTTTCACAATGTTGAAAAAAAGAAATGTTGAGACAGAATTGAGTCATCTCAGAGCACATAGTGTAGGCATGCTGAATTCAAAAAAATCTGTCCAGTTACCACTGCAACAGAAATAATAAAATATGTAGGAATAAACCTCCCTAAGGAGACAAAAGACCTGTATGCAGAAAATTATAAGACACTGATGAAAGAAATTACAGCTGATACAAATGGATGGAGAGATATATCATGTTCTTGGATTGGAAGAATCAACATTTTGAAAATTACTACCCAAAGCAATTTACAGATTCAATGCAATCCCTATCAAACTACTACTGGCATTTTTCACAGAACCAGAACAAAAAGTTTCACAATTGGTATGGAAACATGAAAGACCACAAAGAGCCAAAGGAATCTTGAGAAAGAAAAATGGAGCTGGAGGAATCAGGCTCCCTGACTTCAGACAATACTACAAAGCTACAGTAATCAAGACAGTATGGTACTGGCACAAAAACAGGACTATAGATCCATGGAACAGGATAAAAAGCCCAGAGATAAACCCACGCACACATGGTCACCTTATCTTTGATAAAGGAGGCACGAATATACAGTGGAGAAAAGACGGCCTCTTCAATAAGTGGTGCTGGGAAAACTGGACAGCTACATGTAAAAGAACAAAATTAGAACACTCCCAACACCATACACAAAAATAAACTCAAAATGGATTAAAGACCTAAATGTAAGGCCAGACACCATCAAAAACTTAGAGGAAAACATAGGCAGAACACTCTTATGACATAAATCACAGCAAGATCCTTTTGGACCCACCTCCTAGGGAAATGGAAATAAAAACAAAAATAAACAAATGGGACCTAATGAAACTTCAAAGCTTTTGCACAGCAAAGAAACCATAAACAAGACCAAAAGACAACCCTCAGAATGGGAGAAAATATTTGCAAATGAAGCAACTGACAAAGGATTAATCTCCAAAACATATAAGCAACTCATGTAGCTCAATATCAAAAAAACAAACAACCCAATCCAAAAATGGGCAGAAGACCTAAATAGATATTTCTCCAAAGATGATATACAGATTGCCAACAAATCCATGAAAGAATGCTCAACATCATTAATCATTAGAGAAATGCAAATCAAAACTACAATGAGGGGGCCTCCCTGGTGGCGCAAGTGGTTGAGAGTCCGCCTGCCGATGCAGGGGATACGGGTTCGTGCCCCGGTCTGGGAGGATCCTATATGCCGCGGAGCGGCTGGGCCCGTGAGCCATGGCCGCTGAGCCTGCGCGTCCGGAGCCTGCGCGTCCGGAGCCTGTGCTCCGCAACGGGGGAGGCCACAACAGTGAGAGGCCCGCATACCGCAAAAAAAAAAAAAAAAAAAAAAACTACAATGAGGTATCACCTCACACCAGTTAGAATGGGCTTCATCAGAAAATCTACAAACAATAAATGCTGGAGAGGGTGTGGAGAAAAGGGAACCCTCTTGCACTGTTGGTGGGAATGTAAATTGATACAGTCTCTATGGAGAACAGTATGGAGGTTCCTTAAAAAACTAAGAATAGAACTACCATACGACACAGCAATCCCACTACTGGGCATATACCCTGAGAAAACCATAATTCAAAAAGAGTCATGTACAAAATGTTCATTGCAGCTCTATTTACAATAGCCAGGACATGGAAGCAACCTAAGTGTTCATCAACAGATGAATAGATAAAGAAGATGTGGCACATATATACAATGGAATATTACTCAGCCATAAAAAGAAACGAAATTGAGTTATTTGTAGTGAGGTGGATGGACCTAGAGACTGTCATACAGAGTGAAGTAAGTCAGAAACAGAAAAACAAACACCGTATGCTAACACATATATATGGAATCTAAAAATGAAAAAAAGAAAATTGTCAGAAGAACCTAGGTGCAAGACGGGAATAAAGATGCAGACCTACTAGAGAATGGACTTGAGGATATGGGGAGGGGGAAGGGTAAGCTGGGACAAAGTGAGAGAGTGGCATGGACGTATATACACTACCAAACATAAAATAGATCGCTAGTGGGAAGCAGCCACATAGCCCAGGGAGATCAGCTCGGTGCTTTGTGACCACCTAGAGGGGTGGGATAGGAAGGGTGGGAGGGAGGGAGATGCAAGAGGGAAGAGATATGGGGACATATGTGTATGTATAACTGATTCACTTTGTTATAAAGCAGAAACTGACACACCATTGTAAAGCAATTATACTCTATTAAAGATGTTAAAAAATAAAATAAAAAAACAAACATCTGTCACATTGTGCTGTGATTTTGTAGTTTCTATTATATTTAATTTGAAATGTCATTTTAGCTTTAATTATAAGGAATATACACATGTGATTTATATCTTTGATAAGAATAATATGAGAATAATTAAAGCCAGTGCTTGGGCATCTGCACAAATTATCTTTCTTTTAAAAAGAATAAACACATTATTCAAGTTTTCAAAGCAAATGTGAGAAACACTGGGTTAAATCTGAAGACTTCTATTCGAATTGAATGTGTATATATATATATATATATATATATATATATATATATATATATATATATATATATTTGGGAATCAACTCTCTGTAGATGGTATTGAAGCCATGAGACTAGAACAGACAATAAGTAGAGAACAAGAAAGCATTTATGACAGAGTTTTGAGAACAATTAATACTGAGAAGTGAAGCAGAGAGTAAAAATAAGCCAGTAAAGGAGACAGAGAAGGAGAAGCTGGAGAGGTAAGGGGACAACCAAGAAATTGTGGTGCAATAAAAGGGGTATTTCAAGAAAGAGGTAATGATGAGAGGTCATGTTAGAAAAGGACTCAGAATTGACCGTTGGCTCCAGCTGAATTCTTCCCATTCACAGATATGGGAGTACTCATCCTCCATCCAAAACCCATTCCAACTTATGGCATATAGCCAATAGGTGACCAGCTAAACATTAAGTAGGCCTTAATAATAGCCCCCTCCCTCGCAAGCTTGAATGCTGGCTCTTTTAATGTGTTTTTGTCTTTTTGTGACCAAGCCCAGTTCCACCTGCCCAACATAGCACCAGCTTGATGCTGACTCTCACCTCCCTGAGTTCTCATATCTGACTCTTCTGACATTCAACCTGCTTTCAAAAACTTTTGCTACAGCCTAGTTTTCCGATCTCTCCTAGTGTGCATCAGTGGATCAGTCTGGTTTGCAGTATTTAGCCCAGGTCTTCACCCATTCTTCTAGTACCAATCAGACATCAATTCCAACATCAAGAACTGTGTAACTTCATTTCGTCTTCATAGATCCCCTTATGACCTCTTTTTCAGTCAAGATATTTCCATTCTACCTGAACTACTTCTCCTGCTTCCCTCTCTGTCCATCGTTACCAACAGTCTGTTACAGCAGTGAAAGAAGTCAATAACCAAACATCTTCACCAGTATTCACAATCAAATCCTCAATTTTCTGTGGGTTCCTTACATTTTCTATTTTATTCCTTTCTGCATAAAGACCCACTTTTTATAGTGTACTCTACTCCATGCCTTTAAATCTACTTTATTCCAACACAGCAGCAAAGAGATGACTGACAGCTAAATTGCACTTTCCATTAAAAAAATTAAGTACCTTTTAAAAGAACACAAGATGACATATTTCAGCCCAGCCACTGCACTTACTGCAGAGTTTGTTTTAAAAACTCACTGTAGAATTTTAAGACTATATGTGTAGCTTCTTCAATGGGTCATTAGGGCACACTATGCAGGCTTCAGCAAGGTGATTTTGTAAAAATCTACGCAAGTTAATGAATCCAAGTTTCATTAAATTGTTAATTGCATTCAGTGAGAAACTGTGTGGTATTACTTTCTACAATTACCGGAAATCACAGCAGAGGAAGCTCTGGGAAATTGGTAGGGCAAGTATATACAAGTCAGGAACATGCGTTCCTTTTGGATTCAACTCTTGTTAACCTTAAGCATTGCCCCCACAGGATTCTGAGGTGGCTTTGGAAACATCACTTGCTGGGAAACTTCACTGGAGTGAATTGAATTCTAAACTATACAAAAATCATGCAAGGCAACTCCCATGTAGATCTGACACACTTCAGACTGCTCCAAACTTGGGCATAGCCTTGAATTCCTAATTGTGAGTTATGCTTATCATTTTAAGTACCAAGAAAAGCATATACTGAAGTCAGAAGAACTGGGTTTCAGTCCTGGCTTTTTCATATGTTAGAGAAGGAAAAGTCGGTTTTCTTTTCTCAGGAGCCATTTTCTCCTTTGTAAATGGGTCATAGATCCATATTCTGCCTACCTGCTTGTGTTTGTAAGGGTCAAATGAAATCACATCCTTTCAGGGAGAGGCAGCTCACCAGCAGCCCTGAGCACCCCTGCAAGTCCTTGTTGACTGTGCCAAACTGCAAGACTTATGGGTCTCCTGATACTAAGCTGTTTCTGTGGCTAGTCACATAGGCAACTATGTAGGTCAAGGCGACCACAGCATAACTACTGTGTAAATGTTCACTCGTTGGGGAAATGTTACTGGCTTGACTTGTTTGCTGCTTGCTACGACGTTTGCTTCTTGTTCAGAATGTGCTGAGTCCCTGGCCCTGGTTTCCTCAGCTATGGTGCAATGGAACCTACCATGTACCTCACATCTATCTGGGCCTGTCACATTACCCCGTGGGACTTGGAAGCAAGGGAAACTGTACACCTATGCTGATGTTTACCTTGTTTGTTATGCTGTAAGAACAAACTGTTTTGCTTTAATTCATTAAGTCCCATTATCTACTTTCAACTCTTCTAGGGTTGTAATAGGCTTAGTCCCTGCCATCCTCTATGAAGTTAGGGCTCTTCTCTTAAATAGTCAACCCTCAGATCTTCCTTCTCATATGGTACCACAGCTTCAGTTATCATCTATGTGCTAAGGATCCCAAATATATGACTTCAGCTCTTCTCTCCTATGTTTCTAGACCTCATATTCATCTGCCTACTGAACAGCTCCCCTGGATAACTTCAAGTTATAACAGATAACCTCAAGTCCACCTGCCTACCCCTCGGCTCAGTATCTCCTTCACCCCCTACTCAGATCTGTCCTTCTCCTTTTGCCCATCTTGGTTAGTGAAACCACCCACTGCCTAATGTTCCCAGTTAGAAACCATGCATCATTCTCAAGAACTCCTTTCTCCTTACTAATCCCCCCAAAACACATGCATTCAATTAATCACCATATTCCTTAATTTCTACCTATTTACCATATCTTGATTCCATTACTTCTCCTCCATCCCCACTGCCACTGCTCTAATGTCATCATCTTTTGCCTAAATATACCTACTTTCTTTCCCTAACACGTAAAAAATTTATTCTTGTTTTGGGAATTTACATTTGCTTGTCCCTCTACTTGTTCAAACTGCATAACTTATCATTAGTATCTCACTTCTACTTATCTCACTGACATCATCTTTTGCCAGCAGTCTAACACCACCACCTTATGCCCCAGTAATAAAAAATAATAATAATTACTTGCTGTTTTCTAAACTTGGAAAGCTATTTTACTCTTCCTTGTCATCTAGGATGTACCACCCAGATCCTTCTTCAAGGAAGGATTTCTTGCCTCAGCTGCTGGGAATTCTGTCAGTGGACAGCCATCAATTGGCAGATCTTTGAAGGATTGCCTCAGTTACAGAGAGCTGCCTTGTGCAAGGTCATACCCCTTCCCAGGGGCAACTCACATCTAATGACCAATGCAGGAGCATAAAGATGTGGACATTTTGGCCCAAGAGGGGACAAATCATAACCCTGTAAAGGCATCTCAGCTTCTGAGGTCTTTGTGGTATCCTCCTAGACCTGTATCACAACTAGACTTCTCCCTCTGATCAGTCCTGTTTCTTCTCCTTCCTTCCATAAGTATTGAACCCAAGGGTATTCCTTAATAAATAACCTGCACACTAAACTCCAACTCAGAGGCTGCTTCCCAGGAAACCCAAGCTATGACACCGTCACACAGGCAATTTCTTCTTTGGGACAACAAGCTCCTCTATTTACCCCCATAGTGAATACCTAATGATCCTTTAAGAATCAAATCAAGCATCACCTCTTTGGTGACCCCTTCCTTGAACTTCCTCCTCCACTGCCACCCCACCAATGGTGTTCATAATTACATAATCCTTCTTTTGTTCTACTATTATGTTTTGCAGTAAATTCTACTAGTGCACTCATCACAGACTATTATATAATTCATTTACCTGTCTGTATCTCTTAATTACACCTTGTACTCCTTCATGTGAGGCTCTATATGTTATCTGTCTTTATATCTCCACCATCTAGCACAGTTACTGGCACATGATTGAGGCACAATAAATACTCATAAAATTATAATACTTCAGTGGAGAATTAAGGAATGTCATTTCAGGTAGATTGGATATGGATTTTATATGGACATCATATTAAAAAAGTCACCACACCCACATGTAAATCAATGAAGTTAGGACACACCCTCACACCATACACAAAAATAAACTTAAAATGGCTTAAAGACTTAAACATAAAACATGACACCATAAAACTCCTAGAAGAGAACAAAGGCAAAACATTCTCTGACATAAATCTTACCAATGTGTTCTTAGGTCAGTCCCCCAGGGCAATAGAAATAAAAGCAAAAATAAACAAATGGGACCTAATCAAACTTACAAGCTTTTGCACAGTGAAGGAAACCATAAACAAAATGAAAAGACAACCTACAGACTGGCAGAAAATATCTGCAAACGATGAGACTGACAAGGGCTTAATCTGCAAAATATACAAACAGCTCATACAACTCAACAACAAAAAAACAAACAACCCAATTGAAAAATGGGCAGAAAAACTAAATAGACATTTCTCCAGAGAAGACATACAGATGGCCAACAGGCACATGAAAAAATGTTCAACATTGCTAATAATTAGAAAAATGCAAATCAAAACTACAGTGAGGTATTACCTCACACTGGTCAGAATGGGCATCATAAAAAAGTCTGTAGACTTATTATTTGTAAATAATAAATGTGGAGAGGGTGTGGAGAAAAGGGAACCCTCCTATGCTGTTGGTGGGAATGTAAATTGTTGCAGTTGCTATGGAAAACAGTATGGAGGTTCCTTAACAAACTAAAAATAGAGCTACCATATGATTCAGCAATCCCACTCCTGGGCATATATCCAGACAAAACTATAACTCAAAAAGATACATGCAGGACTTCCCTGGTGGCACAGTGGTTAAGAATCCGCCTGAGAATGCAGGGGACACAGGTTCTATCTCTGGTCCAGAAAGATCCCACATGCTATGGAGCAGCTAAGCCCATGAGCCACAACCACTGAGCCTGTGCTCTAGAGCCCGTGAGCCACAACTACTGAGCCCACACACCACAACTACTGAAGCCCTCGAACCCTAGAGCCCATGTGCTGCAACTACTGAGCCCAAGCGCCACAACTACTGAAGCCTGCATGCTCTAGGGCCCACGTACCACAACTACTGAGCCCATGTGCTGCAACTACTGAGAGCCTAGAGCCTGTGCTCTGCAACAAAGGAAACCACCACAATAAGAAGCCCACACACCACAATGAAGAGTAGTCCCCACTTGCTGCAACTAGAGAAAGCCCATGCACAGCAATGAAGACCCAATGCAGCCAAAAATAAAAAAAATAATAAAATAAAATAAAATTCAACTTAAAAAAAAAGATACATGCACCCCAATGTTCATAGCAGCACTATTTACAACTGCCAAGACATGGAAACAACCTAAATGTCCATCGACAGAGGAATAGATAAAGAAGATGTGGTATATATATATATATATATATATATATATATATATATATATATATATATATATATATATATATATATATAATGGAATACTACTCAGCCATAAAAAGAATGAAATAATGCCATTTGCAGCAACAGGGTTGGAACTAGAGATTATCATACTAAGTGAAGTACATCAGAAAGAGAAAGACAAACACCATATGATCTCACTTGTATGTGGAATCTAAAATATGACACAAATAAAGTTATCTATGAAACAGAAATGGACTCACAGACATAGAGAACAGACTTGTGGTTGACAAGGGGGAGGGTGGAGGGGGATGGAGTGGGACTTTGGGGTTAGCAGATGCAAACTATTATATATAGAATGGGTAGACAACAAGGTCCTACTGTATAGCACAGGGAACTATATTCAATATTCTGTGATAAACCATAATGGCAAAGAATATTAAAAAATTATATATATATATATGTATAACTGAATCACTTTGTTCTACAGCAGAAGTAAACACAACATTGTAATCAACTATACTTCAAAAAGTCACCAAGTTATGGTACTGCAGGATGTGTTCATATATCAGTTAACATTCATTCATTCAACAAATATATGTTGAGTACCAACTATGTGCCAATCACCACATTTCCTACAGGGTCCATAGAGATAAACAAGACAGATATGGTCCCTTTATAATTTAGCAAAGAAGACAGACACTGAATAAGTTAGTAGAAGCACTATGAGTGTTACGAAGGAGAAGTGCAGAGCATTATAATATTCTATAGCAGGAGGCCCTAATCTAGACTAGAGGGCTTAAATTAAGGCTTAACAGAGTAATTTATAAGCTGAAATCGTAATAGTAACAGTTAGCTAGGTAAAGGAGGAAGAGGAAGAGGAATCCAATAATTTGAAATAGCATGTGTTAGGACCCCAAGGTGGCAAAGAGTATGACATGCTCAAAAATAGGAAAGAAGACTGGAAATAAATGCCAAGAACTGTCACTGGAAAGGTAACTTGGAGCCAAATTTTTAAAAAATTTTAACTAATGGTAACATGTTAGAATCTTACTTGGTGGAATTCTGCATCTATTGAAGAATAATTTAGTCAAATATCAACATAATTGCCTGCTGTGTTGATGACAGATTAGAAGGAAGAGAGACTGGAGGCAGAAAGACTGGTTAAAATATTGTTCATTAATTTATTTATATTTTAAAACATATCTTTAGGTGAGAAATGACGACTGCCTGTCCTAAGGCAGTGGCAGATGGGATAGAGAGAAGGTTTTACATAGTAGAGATTTCTCAAGTGGAATTGGAGGACTTAATGACTTATTAAATATAGGAGGTGAAGAAGAGGAATGAATTGAGAAATGCCTTAGATTGTCTTCTAGAATATCTGAGGATAAATTAATAAGAGTTCTTCTCTGCCAAGAGAGAGGAGTCAAGAACTGAGCCTCTAGAGGAAAAAATTAGATTTATATGGCTATACCTAATCAGGTGTTTACTGATGATAAATGTGATTTTCTCTTTATATAGAAATCAAAATACCACAGCAGTAGGATCTGACATTTTTCTCCATTCCTCCACCAAGCTTAAGTTATTTATTCATTCAGCTAATACATATTTATTGAGCCCTGCCTACCACACGCCAGGCACTGGGCCAGGCAACAAGGATAGAGTATTGAAAAAGACAGATTCATTCCCTGCCACCATAGAGCTGAATTTTATCGAATAAATAATCTGATCAATTTATACTCCAGTGGTTCTCTGTTCTATGTATATTTTTTAATTCTGAAAAATTCCCATCAATGTGGACTGTAAATATTTGTCATCCTTTTAAATGGTAAAGCTACTAGGAGACATATATGCATTGCAAGTACTTACTTTCAATATTCACTTTTCTTTATAGTAACAAAAGATCTATTTAAGGGAGCTTTTCAAACTGACTCCAAGTACCCAACCAAATTATCCAGATTAAATACGGATTAGGTACTGTCACCATGGTGGTTGCTTTTTCAATTGAAATCAGTGATGGCTATTTTAATATACACTTCTCTTTGGGGAAGAGTTTCCAAAGTTACTGTCTCTGGCTGTTGGTTAAACACAATTCTGAGTGTGTAGAAAAGGTAAAATGGCCAACACAGGTGAAAAAAAAAGCACAGTGTCTATTTCATAGCTCCATATTCTTTGACTTCTGGGAACTTGTTATTGTGGCCTCAAGAAAGGAATGTGGTGGTGCCTTGCCAGGCCTGTCGCTGGCCATGCAGTTGCAACCCTGAGTCCTCTGCAGGGCTTTTTTAAAGTAGTGAGTTTGCTACATACCCTGTTACTGTCCAGCCTGGAAAGGGGGCTATCAGGAAAATAAAGGCACAAGACTTCTCTCATCACTGGAGTCAAAGATCAAACAAGAAATTGTTTAATCTCTGCCCCACACACTGCGATACATGAATGCCCTCATTGGCATATTGGTTTCCTTTGTGAAATTTAAATCTCTGTAAAATGATGGATGGATCTCTAATAAATCAGTAAATTAATTAACTGTCCCCAAAGAGTAATGAAATACCTTCTAGTGGCATATATCTTGGCCTCACAGTCAAGTCAACAGAATATACCTTTATTCCTGGCTATATTGTTTTAAAAGCAGAATGGAAGGCTTTCACGATGTATCTCCTAAGAAGCAGAACAACTAGTTTACCTTTTCTACATGAACCAGACTGATCACTTAAAACCAAGTTTGTGAAATAGGAAAATCCATAGTGATATATAATGGCCCTACTACATGTCAGATGCCCTTCTTGGAGCTTTAAATGCATTACCTCATTTGATACCCAGAACAATCTTCTGAGGCAACTATTATTATCTTCACTTTTCAAAATTAGGAAATCAGTGTTACAAATGCTTAAATCTCTTGTCCAAAGTTTTCCAGCTAGTTACTGCAAAGTAGGATTCAAGCCTATGTCCTACTCCAAGATCCACGCCCTAAGTCATAGTGCTCCTTTCATTTGAAGATGCTTACTATGCTCCTCCCAATAGGAAGATTGATTTTACTAAGCCCCTTATGCTCTCCACTGATCACCTTGGATTGTAAAATATGTAATCACCTTATATTTCCTGAAATGCAAGAAATTATTCCCTCTTGAACCATTCCCATATCCATCTGCTAGGGAGACCAGAGTACAAAACCAGAAACAACATGGTTTCTGGAGCAGCTGCACCAGAACCAGGCCTGGAGTGCCTACCTCCACATTCTTTATTATGTGAGAAAATAAAGCCCTTAAGTGCCATGACCTTTGTGGGGTTTGGGGTTTTGTTTTGTTTTTTCTTACATTCAGCCAAATACAATCAATGCAGCAATATAAAAGCATCCAATAACCTGTCCAGGACCACCAGGGATTTTCCTAGAACACACACACGCACGTGCACGTGCACACATACACACACACACACTTTAATTGAAAAAAATCTAAATATGTACATGATGAAAAAACACACACAGAAAGCATGTTGAATAATATGTGAACATGGTACAAAATCCAAATAATAAAAAAAGGATGTATGGTGAAAATTCAGTCTTCTTTCCATCCCCCAGAATCCAACTCTCCCAGTTCCACTCCACAAAGGCAACTGATAAGTTTCTTCTGCAACTTCCAGTAATTTTGTATACAAATCAAACATAAACTGAAGCACACTGTATGCTCACTTTCCACCTTGACTTTTCCCCCTTAAAAACACATCTCAGACATCATTCCATATCATAAATCATGGTACTCTTTTAAATAGCTGCATAATATTCAATTATGTGAATATACTATCATTTATCTGACAATTCCCCTATCTTATTTCCCACTTGGTTGTCTTCTATTTTTCTTTAAGCATGTTCATGAATTCTACTTGACAACATTTTGTTTAGGTTATTTTCTTTGGTATTTAACTGTGATTGCTCTATAGTGTTTTTTTTGTTTCCTGAGGTAAGCCTGTATCACTATAAGCTTCCCTCTAAGAACTGTTTTTTCTGTGTCCCATCAATTTTGGATCATTGTGTTTTCATTTTCATTTGTCTCCAGGTATTTTATGATTACCTCTTTGACTTCTTTAGTGAACTACTGGTTGTTTAGCCTCCATGTGTTTGTGTTTTTTGCAGTTTTAATTTGTTTTCTTGTAGTTGATTTCTAGTCTCATAGTGTTGTGGTGAGAAAAAATGATTGATATGATTCCAATTTTCTTAAACTTACTGAGGTCTGTTTTGTGGCCTAGCATGTGATCTAGCCCAGAGATTGTTTCATGGGCACTTGTTATAGAATGTGTATTCTGCTGCTTTGGGGTGGAATATTCTCTATGTATCTATTAAGCCTATCTGCTATAATGTGTCATTTAAGGCCAGGGTTTCCTTATTTTCTTTCTGGATGACCTGTCCATTGATATAAGTGGGGTGTTAAAGACACCTACTATTATTGTGTTACAGTCAAGTTCTTCCTTTATGTCTGTTAATATTTGCTTTGTGTATTTAGGTTCTCGTGTTGGGTGCATATACATTTACAATTGTTGTATCTTCTTGGATTGTTCCCTTTATCATTATGTAATGTCCTTCTCTGTCTCTTGTACCAGTCTTTGTTTTAAAGTCTATTTTGTCTTATATAAATATTGTTAAAGTGGCTTTTTAAAAAAATTTCTATCTGCATGGAATACCTTTTCCCATCCTCTCACTTTCAGTCTGTGTGTCTTTAGATCCAAATTGAGTCTCTCATAGGCAGCATATATATGGGTTTTGTTTCTTTTACCCATTCAGCCACTCTGTGTCTTTTGATTGGAACATTTAGCCCATTTACATGTAAAGTAATTATTGATATGTATATATTTGTTTCCATTTTGTTAATTGTTTTAAATAGTTCTTTTCATTCTTTTCTTCTTTTGTTCTCCCCCCTTGCACTTTGATGACTATCTTTAGTGTTGTGTTTGGATTCCTTTCTTTTCTGTGTGTCTATCTATTATAGATATTTGGTTTGTGGTCACCATGAGGTTTGTATATAGCAATTTATTTATATACATGATGATTTTAAGTTGATCTCTTAACTTCCAAATGCATTTTAAAAACCCTACATTTTTACTCTTCTCCCCTCATGATTACTGATTGTGACATCATATTTTACAGCTACTTGTTTTGCATATCCCTTAACTGCTTATTGTGGATATAGATGATTTTACTACTTCTTTCTAATAGATCTTTAGTAGAGTATAATTGCTTCACAATTCTGTGTTAATTTCTGTTGTACAACAAAGTGAATCAGCCATATGCATACATATATACCCATATACCCTCCCTCTTGAGCCTCCCTCCCACACTCCCCATCCAACCCCTCTAGGTTGTCGCAAAACACCGAGCTGATCTCCCTGTGCTATGCTGCTGCTTCCCATGAGCTATCTATTTTACATTTGGTACTGTATATATGTCAATGCTACTCTCACTTCCTGCCAACATCCCCCTCCACCCCAAGTCCTCAAGTCCATTCTCTATGTCAACATCTTTATTCCTGCCCTGTCACTAGGTTCATCAGTACCTCTTCTTTTTTTAGATTCCATATATATGCATTAGCATACACTATTTGTTTTTCTCTTTATGACATATCATTCTGTATGACAGAATCTAGGTGATCCACCTCACTACAAATAACTCAATTTTGTTTCCTTTTATGGCTGATTAATATTCCATTGTATCTATGTGCCACATCTTCTTTATCCATTCATCTGTTGATGGACATTTAGGTTGATTCCATGTGCTGGCTATTGTAAATAGTGCTGCAATGAACATTGTGGTACATGACTTTTTGACTTATGATTTTCTCAGGGTATATGCCCAGTAGTGGGATTGCTGGGTCATATGATAGTTCTATTTTTAGTTTTTTAAGGAACCTCCATACTGTTTTCCATAGTGGTTGCATCAACTTACATTCCCACAAACAGTGCAGGAGGGTTCCATTATCACCACACCCTTTCCAGCATTTATTGTTTCTAGATTTTTTTGATAATGGCCATTCTGACCAGTGTGAGGTGATACCTCATTGTACTTTTGATTTGCATTTCTCTAATAATTAGTGATGTTCAGCATCTTTTCATGTGCCTCTTGGCCACCTGTATGTCTTCTTTGGTGAAATGTCTATTTAGATCTTCTGCCCATTTTTTAATTGGATTGTTTGTTTTTCTGATACTGAGCTCTATGAGCTGTTTGTATATTTTGGAGATTAATCCATTGTCCATTGTTTCATTTGCAAATATTTTCTCCCATTCTGAGGGTTGTCTTTTCATCTTGTTTAGGGTTTCCTTTGCTGTGCAAAAGCTTTGAAGTTTCATTAGGTCCCATTTGTTTATTTTTGTCTTTATTTTCATTACTCTAGGAGGTGGGTCAAAAAAGATCTTGCTGTGGTTTATGTCAAAGAGTGTTTTTCCTATGTTTTCCCCTAAGAGTTTTATAGTGTCTGGTCTTACATTTAAGTCTTTAATCCACTTGGAGTTTATTTTTGTGTATGGTGTTAGGTAGTGTTCTACTGTCATTCTTTTACATGTAGCTGTCCAGTTTTCCCAGCACCACTTATTGAACAGACTGTCTTTTCTCCACTGTATGTTCTTGCCTCCTTTGTTGTAAATTAGGTGACTATATGTGCATGGGTTTATCTCTGGGCTTCCTGTCCTGTACCATTGATCTATGTTTCTGTTTTTGTGCCAGTACCATACTGTCTTGATTACTGTAGCTTTGTAGTATAGTTTGAAGTCGGGGAGCCTGATTCCTCCAGCTCCATTTCTCTTTCTCAAGATTGCTTTGGCTATTCGGGGTCCTTTGTGTTTCCATATGAATTGGAAAATTTTTTGTTCTAATTCTGTGAAGAATGCTGTTGGTAGTTTGATAGGGATTGCACTGAATCTGTAAATTGCTTTGGGTAGTATAGTCATTTTCACAATATTGATTCTTCCAATCCAAGAACATGGCATATCTCTCCGTCTGTTTATGTCATTTTTGATTTCTTTCATCACGGTTTTATAGTTTTCTGAGTACAAGTCTTTTGCCTCCATACGTACATTTATTCCTAGGTATTTTATTCTTTTTCTTGCAATGGTAAATGAGAGTATTTCCTTAATTTCCTTTTCTGATTTTTTGTTGTTAGTGTACAGTAATGCCAGAGATTTCTGTGCATTAATTTTGTATCCTGAAACCTTACCAAATTCAGTGATTAGTTTTAGTAGTTTTCTGGTGGCATCCTTAGGATTTTCTGTGTACAGTATATTGTCATCTGCAAACAGTGACAGTTTTACTTCCTCTTTTCCAATTTATATTACTTTTATTTCTTTTCGTTCTCTGATTGCCATGGCTGGGACTTCCAAAACTATGCTGAATAAGAGTGGCAAGAGTGGACATCCTTGTCTTGTTCCTGATATTAGTGGAAATGCTTTCAGATTTTCACCATTAAGTATGATGTTTGCTGTGGGTTTACCATATATGACCTCTATAATGTTGAGGTAGGTTCCCTCTATGCCCATTTTCGGGAGAGTTTTTACCATAAATTGGTGTTGAATTTTGTCAAAAGCTTTTTCTGCATCTATTGAGATGATCATATGGTTTTAATTTCTTAATTTGTTAATATGATGTATCACATTGATTGATTTGCATATATTGAAGAATCCTTGCATCCCTGGGATAAATCCCACTTGATCATGGTGTATGATCCTTTAAATGTGTTGTTGGATTCTGTTTGCTAGTATTTTGTTGAGGATTTTTGCATCTATATTCATCAGTGATATTGGTCTGTAATTTTCCTTTTTTGTAGTATCTTTGTCTGGTTCTGGTATCAGGGTGATAGTGGCCTCATCAATGAATTTTGACTGTTCTTTCCTCCACAATTTTTTGGAAGAGTTTGAGAAGGATGGGTGTTAGCTCTTCTCTAAATATTTGAGAGAACTCACCTGTGAAGTCATCTGGTCCTGGACTCTTGTTTGTTAGAAGATTTTTAATCACGCTTTTAATTTCATTACTTGTGATTGGTCTGGTTATATTTTCTATTTCTACCTGGTTTAGTCTTGGAAGGTTATACCTTTCTAAGAATTTGTCCATTTCTTCCAGGTTGTCCATTTTATTGGCATAGAGTTGCTTGCAGTAGTCTCTTAGGATGCTTTGTATTTCTGAAGTGTCTGTTGTAACTTCTCCTTGTTCCCTTCTAATTTTATTGATTTGAGTCCTCTCCCTCTTTTTCTTGATGAGTCCGGCTAATGGTTTATCAATTTTTTTCCTCAAAGAACCAGCTTTTAGTTTTATTGACCTTTGCTATTGTTTTCTTTGTTTCTATTTCATTTATTTCTGCTCTGATCTTTATGATTTTCCTTCTGCTAACTTTTGGTTTTGTTTGTTCTTCTTTGTCTAGTTCCTTTAGGTGTAAGGTTAGATTGTTTATTTGAGATTTTTCTTGTTTCTTGAGGTAGGCTTATATAGCTATAAACTTCCCTCTTAGAATTGTTTTTGCTGCATCCCATAGATTTTGGGTCGTCTTGTTTTCATTGTCATTTGTCTCTAGGTATTTTTTGATTTACTCTTTGATTTCTTCAGTGATCTCTTGGTTATTTAGTAATGTATTGTTTAGCCTCCATGTGTTTGTGTTTTTTACGTTTTTTTCCCTGTAATTCATTTCTAACCTCATAGCGTTGTGGTCAGAAAAGATGCTTGATATGATTTCAATGTTCTTAAATTTACTGAGGCTTGATTTGTGACCCAAGATGTGATCTATACTGGAGAATGTTCCATGCACACTTCAGAAGAAAGTGTAATCTGCTGTTTTTGGATGGAATATCCTATAAATATCAGTTAAATCTATCTGGTCTATTGTGTCATTTAAAGCCTCTGTTTCCTTATTTATTTTCATTTTGGATGATCTGTCCATTGGTGTAAGTGAGGTGTTAAAGTCCCCCACTGTTACTGTGTTACTGTTGATTTCCTCTTTTATAGCTGTTAGAAGTTGCCTTATGTATTGAGGTGCTCCCATGTTGGGTGCATATATATTTATAATTGTTATATCTTCTTCTTGGATTGATCCCTTGATCATTATGTAGTGGCCTTCCTTGTCTCTTGTAACATTCTTTATTTTAAAGTCTATTTTATCTGATATGAGGATTGCTACTCCAGCTTTCTTTTGATTTCCATTTGCATGGAATATCTTTTTCCATCCCCTCACTTTCAGTATGTACGTGTCCCTAGGTCTGAAGTGGGTCTCTTGTAGACAGCATATATATGGGTCTTGTTTTTGTATCCATTCAGCAAGCCTGTGTCTTTTGGTTGGAGAACTTAATCCATTCACGTTTAAGGTAATTTCAATATGTATGTTCCTATGACCATTTTCTTAATTGTTTTGGGTTTGTTTTTGTAGGCCCTATTCTTCTCTTGTGTTTCCCACTTAAAGAAGTCCCTTTAGCATTTGTTGTAGAGCTGGTTTGGTGGTGCTGAATTCTCTTAGCTTTTGTTTGCCTGTAAAGCTTTTGATTTCTCCATCGAATCTGAATGAGATCCTTGCTGGGTAGAGTAATCTTGGTTGTAGGTTCTTCCCTTTCATCACTTTAAGTATATCATGCCTCTGCCTTCTGGCTTGTAGAGTTTCTGCTGAGAAATCAGCTGTTAACCTTATGGGAGTTCCCTTGTATGTTGTCATTTTTCCCTTGCTGCTTTCAATAATTTTTCTTTGGCTTTAATTTTTGCCAATTTCATTACTATGTGTCTTGGCGTGTTTCTCCTTGGGTTTATCCTGTATGGGACTCTGTGCTTCCTGGACTTGGGTGGCTATTTCCTTTCCCATGTTAGCGAAGTTTTCGACTATAATCTCTTCAAATATTTTCTCGGGTCCTTTCTCTCTCTCTTCTCATTCTGGGATCCCTATAATGTGAATGTTGTTGCATTTAATGATGTCCCAGAGTTCTCTTCGGCTGTCTTCATTTCTTTTCATTCTTTTTCTTCTATTCTGTTCTGCAGCAGTGAATTCCACCATTCTGTCTTCCAGGTCCCTTATCCGTTCTTCTGCCTCAGTTATTCTGCTATTGATTCCTTCTAGTGTAGTTTTCATTTCAGTTATTGTACTGTTCATCTCTGTTTGTTTGTTATTTAATTCTTCTAGGTCTTTGTTAAACATTTCTTGCATCTTCTTGATCTTTGCCTCCATTCTTTTTCCAAGGTCCTGGATCATCTTCACTATCATTATTCTGAATTCTTTTTCTGGAAGGTTGCCTATCTCCACTTCATTTAGTTGTTTTTCTGGGGTTTTATCTTGTTCCTTCATCTGGTACATAGCCCTCTGCCTTTTCATCTTGTCTATCTTTGTATGAATGTGGTTTTTGTTCCACAGGCTGCAGGATTGTAGTTCTTGCTTCTGCTGTCTGCCGTCTGGTATTTAATTTTTTCCATTTAATTACAATGTGTCTTTGTGTGTTCCTCTTTGGGTTGATCCTGTTTGGGATTCTCTGTGATTCCTGGACTGGTTGTCTGTTTCCTTTCCCACATTAGGGAAGTGTCCAGCTATTTTGTCTTCAAAATTGTTCAAATTTGTTCTCTGCCCCTTTCTCTCTCTCTTCTCCTCTGGGACCCATATAATGTGACTATTAGTACACCTGATGCTGTCTCAGAGGTCTCTTAAACTGTCCTCCTTATTATCCTTTTATTATTTTCTCTGTTCATCTCCAGTGATTTCCACTACTCCGCCTTCCAGCTTCCTGACTGATTCCTCTGTATCATTTAGTCTACTGTTGATTCTTTCTAGTGTATTTTTCATTTCAGCTATGGTACACTTCATGTCAGTTAGGTTGTTCTTTATATTTTCTAACTCTTTGTCAAAAACGTGTAACTTGTCATTCTGCTCATCAACTCTTCTCCCATGTTCTTTGATCATCTTTATGATCATTACCTTGAACTCTTCTTCAGGTAGACTGGTTTTCTCCACTTCACTTAGTTCTTCCTGTGGAGTTTTATCTTGTTCCTTCATGTAGAACATTTTCCTCTGTCGCCTCATCTTGCCTACCTTGCTGTTTTTATTTCTGTGTATCTAGTAGGTTGGTTATATTTTCTGACCTTGGAGAAGTGGCCTGTTGTAGGAGACATCATATGCATCCCAGCAGTGCACTCCCCTTTGGTCAGCAGAGATACGTGCTCCAAGGATTCCCCCTAAGGGGGCTGTGTAGGTCCTTCTATTGTGGCAGGCTTACTACTGTGGGTGGTCTGATAGTCTTGGCTGGCACCAGTCCAGTTGGCTGCCAGGCCCTGTCTTATGTAGAGGCTGCTGGATGCTGCTTGGTGGGGCTGGGTCACAGTGTGGCTAGCTGCACATCCCTGGGGGGGTGGGACGTGGGCATGGTTAATGCTAGATCACTGGTGGGCAGAGTCTGGGTCCAGGATATCCCAGGGCTGGTGCCCACCCACCAGTGAGTGAAGCCAGGTCCTAGAGATAGTGCTGGCCCACTTGCAGGCATTGCTAGGCCCTGGGGTCTGGCTGCAGGGCCCAGGGTTCCCAGAGCTGGTGTCAAACCACTGGTGGGTGGACACCAGTTCCTGATACAGCTGGCTGCATGGTCTGGGGTGTCTCAAAGCTTATATTAGCCTACTGATGTGTGGGTCCAGGGCCCAGCCAGACCCAGGGCTGGTGTTGGACAGCTGGTGGGTAGTCTGGGACCATAGTCTGTGGGGCTGTAGTTCTCCTGGGGCTTATAATCCTTTTTTTTTTGTCTCTGTTTCTGGATTTGTTTTGCTAACATGTAGTTTAGGATTTTTGTACAAATATTCAAAATAGGTATTAGTCTGTAGTTTTCTTGTGAAGTCTTCTGGTTTGGTATCACGGTATTACTGGCCTCGTAAATGAGTTGGAAAACGTTCCCCATGCTTTTATTTTTAATAATTTGTGAAGGTTTCTGTTAAATCTTCTGTATAAATTCGGGAGAATTCATCAGTGGATCCATCTGGTCTTGGACTTTTGGGGAATTTTTTTATTATAAATAAAATCTCTTAAACTGTGATAAGTCTATTTAGATTTTCAACTTTCTTCTTGAATCAGTTTTGGTAGTTTTTCTATGAAATTCTAGGAATCTATCCATTTCATCAAGATGACCTAATTTGACCACATACAGTTGTTCACAGTATTCCCTAGTATTCCTTTTCATTTCTATAAGGTCAGGAACTCCTTTAAATTCCCTCTTTAATTCCTGATTTTACTACTTCCAGTCTTTTTTTAAACTTCACTCTGGCTAACATTTTGCACATTTTGTTGATCTTTCAAAGAATTGGGGTTTTTTTTGTTTGTTTTTTGTTTTTTTGCAGTATGCGGGCCTCTCACTGTTGTGGCCTCTCCTGTTGCGGAGCACAGGCTCTGGATGTGCAGGCTCAGCGGCCATGGCTCACGGGCCCAGCCGCTCCGCAGCATGTGGGATCTTCCCGGACCGGGGCACGAACCTGTGTCTCCTGCATCGACAGGTGGACTCTCAACCACTGCGCCACCAGGGAAGCCCCCAAAGAATTGTTTTTTATTTCATCGTTTTGCTCTATTGTTTTTCTATTCTCTATTCCTAACCTTTATTATGTCATCTCTCCTGCTTGCTTGGAGTTAATTTGTTGTACTTTTTATAGTTCATAAAGGTGGAGGATTGAACTATTAATTGGAGAACTTTCTCCTTTTTTAATACAGTGGGCCCTTAAACAACATGGGTTTGAACTGTGTGGGTGTATTTATATGTAGATTTTTCTCACTAAATATGTATTATAGTACTACCTGATCCAAGGTTGGTTGAATCTGTGGATGCAGAACTGTGGATAAGGAAAGTCAACTGTAAATTTGTACATGGATTTTTGATTGCACAGAAGGTTGGCAACCCTAATCACCACATTGTTCAAGGTTCAGTTGTATAGGCATGTACAAATATAAATTTTCCTCTAGGCACTGTTTTAGCTTCATACCACAACTTTTGGTATGAGATTTTTTGTTGCTGTTGTTTCATTTATCTCAATGTATTTTCCACTTTTCCTTGTGATTTCTTTGACCCCTTGGTTATTTAAGAGGTTTTTTTTCACATATCTGTGAATTTCACAAATTTCCTTCTGTTTTCTAATTTTATTTCCCTGTTGTTGGAAAACATAAATTTTATTATTTCCATATTTAATTTTATTGAAGGTTTTTTTTTAATGACCTAACATATGAGCTATCCTGGGGAATATTCCATGCGTGCTTGAGAAGAGTGTGTATTATTCAGTTGATGAGTGGAGTGCTCTATAGATATCTGTTAGGTCTAGTTGGTTTATGGTGATTTCATATCTTCTATTTCCTTATTTGACATTTAGTCAAACAATTTTTAGTTGTTTTATCCATTATTGAAAGTGAGGTATAAAAGTCTCCAATTATTATTGTTAAACTGTCTATTTCTCCCTTCAGTTTCATCAGTTTATGTCACATTTTTTTGTCATAAGTTTTTATTATAAGAGTACTTATTCTGGTAATTATTGCATGATTATCCATATGAAATTTAGAGTTTTTTCAGTTTAAGAAAGAAATCCTATTTGAGATTACATTATATTTGCATATCAATTTATATAAAATTTGTATCTTTAAAATATTGAGCTTTTCTATCCAAGGTGATAGTTTTTGCACTTATTTATGTCTATTTTATGTCCTTCAATAGAGTTTTAGTGTTTTAATATTTTCTTCCTATACACCCCTATACATTTCTGGTTAAATTTGTTCCTGTAATATGTTATATTTTATGTGAAGGGATATATTCTTCAATTGTGTTTTCTAATACATCATTGCATATATAAAAACAAGCTCTTTCTTGTTTATAAAATTTTATAAACAGTTTTTTGCTGAAATCTTTTATTATTTAATGATTTCTCAGTTGATTCTCTAATTGTTTACAAATATGTGACCATGATGTCTTACAATCATAACAACTTGACTTTCATCTTCCAGTTATTATATCTCTTTCTTAATAGCATTGGCTGGCAGGCATTTCCAAAAAATGTTCAATATCAGTAGTGATCGTAGGCACCCTTATCTTGTTTCTGACATTAATAAAAATATTCTTAGCATTTAATCATGATGCATTTGGGGGGAGTTTTGGTGAAGAAGTGTGTGTGATTCATGTCATTTAAGTAGATGTCTATACTAATTTTATTAAGATTTTTATAATGAGTAAACATTGAAGTTTATGAGGTGACTTTAATATTTATGAAAATGTTCATAAGAATTTTCTTTTTCCACCTATTAGTGTGGTGGATTATATTAATGAGTTCCCTAATATGGAACCATTCTTATTTCCTACTTGGTTGTCTGCTATTTTTCTTTTAGCATATTGATGGATTCTAATTGGTAATGCTTTGTTTAGGATGTTTGCTTTAAAATTTAACTGTTATTGCTCTCTAGTTTTTTCTCTTTTGTGCTATCTTTGTTGAGTTTTGATACTGAAAATATACTGGCTTCATAAAAAATTGAGAAGGTTCTGATTTACCTTTACGTTCTGGGAAATTTTAAATGATAACGAAATTTTCTATCTTTTAAATATTTAGTAAAATTCACCAGTGAATCTTCATAAGCCTAGTGCTTCCTAAATGGCAGCTCTTAGATAACTTTTACAATTTTCCTCCATGGTTTTTCATTCTCTTCATTCTCAGTCAACTTCAGGAACGTACGTATATCATAAATACTATTACTGTGTTATTTTTCATGAGAAATAGTCTTCATAAAAGGTTTCAACCCAAGAGTGTTGGAAGCTTTCTTCTTTAGAGCTTTCCTAAAATGCTGAGCCATAGGGCCTTCTCCTAGAGGTTCTTATTCAGTAGGGCTGAAGAAGACCCCAAGTTTTTTTAGTTTTAACAAGATTCTCAGGCAATTCTGGTGCACTTGGCAACAAGATCTATAATTTTTCTTCTAGATCTGGTATTTTGAGTTTATATCCTATGGAGTAGCTTCTTTAAAAAGAATAGAGCACCTATTGCCAAAGCAGCCATCCATTGACTCTATGAGACATTTTTATAAGTTTCTGCTCATTGATAACTTTTATAATTTTCAAATAATAAAACACATAGAAAAATTTATCAGAAAGTTATTTTACCTTGGAATCACATAATCTATTGTCTCATTTCTCCTCCTTCCACCATACACACACACGTATACTTACACAAATATGCATAAATACACACACACTTGCATGCAACCATATACACACACTCCATACCCACACACACACACTCAAAAATATGCACACATGTGCACACTGAACACTCATGTACACATGCGTACTCACACATACATGCACCTGAACATGCACATACAAACCCATAACGTGTACACACATGGTCACATGTATATGTTTGCACACTCAGATATGCACAGATATTCACATACACACTCATACCTACTTTCTTCTAAAAAGGTATAGTGAAAAGTACAAGGGCCTTGATCAGACCTTGGCTCAAGTCCTGGCTGTGCCAATGACTGGTCATATGACCTTTCTGACTCTGTTTGCACATATTATTACAAGCCCTGCCTAACTAGACCATAGTGAGACTCGAGATAGAAGGGCATCTGTAGAAAGGCTCTCTGAAGCCTGGAAAGCTCTACTCAATCATGTATTCCTATATAATAATGTCAGTTTTTCAAGAGACTTGTTTTTCTTTACAAAACCATTCATTGTGATTGAGACATCTGGCAATACCTCTCACAGATACAAAATTCAAGGCACAGAGAGTTTTAACTTAACCCAAACTGTGAAGCAAGCATTGTGGAATTTGTGTTCTAACCCTGTTCTCTTACCCTTGGGAGCCTTGCTCCAAGCATCATCAGTGTTATACTGTACCTTCTGGAGCTACCATGCTGATGCCATAAAGGACACTGCACTCAGATGGCAATTTAAATCTAACCAGTTTTAGCTTTTAAAATATTGGCTTAAGATTGTAAGTGAAAATACTTAACAGTGGATGTGACTCAGAGAACTACAGAGCCCTCTACTACACCTCTTTTTCTTAGGAAAGCCAAAAAAAATGAAATAAAGAAATGAATATGAAAAATGCAGTGTGGAAAATATAAAATTATACTGCCCATATGTTTGAATTTGAAGGTATGCTACCTTGAGAAGGCTCAGAGTTGAAAAGCATGAGAAAGGTATTGCTTGGTTCTCTTGCCCAGAATAGCATTCATTCCATTTTAAATGTCACCATAGTGCATTTATGTCAAAAGAAAGATAACTAATCGAACTGACAATGATTCCAGTGATCAGCATTGGGCAGAAATTATTCTATGAAGTATCTGCCATGCAAATTGACGGGGAACTTAACAAAGATGATACCTCATGTCTCATCAGACATCACTGCACTTTCTCAAAGACAAAAATGTACCTATAAAAAAACCTGCAAGTTCTTTTGAGTTTATATGAATGAACCTACTACCTAGAACAGATTTTTCTCACAATTCGTAGCAAGAGTTTCTAAATATTCTATATTTTGCATTGTGATGGTCAAAGTTATGTGTCATCTTGACTGGGAATAGGGTGCCCATATATTTAATTAAACATTATTTCTGGGTGTGTCTTTGAGGGCATTTCTGGATGAGATTAATATTTGAATTGGTAGACTGAGTAAAGCAGATTGCCCTCCCCCATGTGGGTGGGCCTCATCCAATACATTAAGGGCGTGAATTGAAATAAAAACTGAGTGAGAGAGAATTCTCTCTCTCTACCTTACAGTGTTCAAGCTTGACATAGGCCTTCGCACTCAAACTCGGAGTGGAACTTACACCACTGGCTCTTCTGGTTCTCAGGCCTTCAGACCTGGACTGGAATCATAGCATCCATACCATCAGCTCTATTGGTTCTGTTTCTGTGGAGAACTCTTGACTAATACATGGATGAAAGCAAGGTTGTCTTATCACCATTCAAGAAGACAGAAAATAGAAGACATAGCTATAGATGTTCAAGACAAAGAATATCAAAACAAAGTTAATTGAAAAAGCAGGACAGTTTTAAGTAACTGTGGAAATAAATTCCACACTCTTTGGAAGCTAATTCATTCATAAGAAAGGAATAAAATATGTACTGAAACAAAATACGGGTCGGCTAAGAGTAAGAACAAATATTTTTACAGTGCTTAAAAGTTCACAGAGCACTTTTGCCTAAATCATTTCATTTAATTCTCAGAACCCTGTAAAACGAGAAAAACAAGCATTATCTCCATTTTTTAGATAGCAACTAGGCTCAGAGTTGCTGGCTAGTCCAGGACTCCAAAGAGTCTTAAAAACAAATAAATGGAGCGGGAAAGTATATAAAAGCTACAGGAAACAAAGCATGTTCTCTAGGATGTTTTTCTACCTTCAAATCCAATTCAAAATTATTTGGAACTCTGATTTTCTAACTTGGCTACACATTGGAATCACCTATGGAGTTGTTTAAAAAAAAAACTGATGCCTGAGCTCTACTCCCAGTGATTCAGACTTGGTTGGTCTGGGCCACAGGTGGGAATCATAATTTTTGAAAATAATTTGGGCAGCTATAACTTGCAGTGGTTTAGAAACCATTGGCCTATAACACCACACTAAGTCTTAGAACTAAGGTCTTTATCATCTCTGTTATTGAGTTAAAGATGCAGCCATATTTTAACGTTCAGAGAAAATCCAAAGAATTGAAACTTTCTTTCATGTGAGAAGTGATATGTGTTTGGCATTATGGCAAATCAGACATTAGTCCTACCTCAGAGGATTTACAGACTAGTGAAAGAGACAGGTAGGTATTCCAGTAGCCATGTGACAATTTGGGACATGTGTTACTTAAGGTATATACCAAATGCCATAAATTTGAAAGCAAATGATTGTACAGATGCTGAGAGAGGTTGGGAAATTCCGAAAAAAAAAGGCAGTTTATTGATCTGGACTCTGAAAGATAAATCAGAGTGCCAGGCCAAGGGTAGGACATTCTATGCAAAAGCATAGAAAAGAAAACAAGATGGGGGAGGGGAAGAGGGAGTAATCTGATCAAGCTCAATTCACAGGGTGGAGCCATGGAGCAAGAAAAGATTAGGCTAGAGAGGTACGTTCATTTGTTCACTTATTATTTTAAGTAATCGGTTCATATGATAAAAAAACTCACACTCTTCAAATGTCTACTTAATAAAGAGAGCTCAGTTCCTGGTTCCAATTCCCCAAATCCCTGCTGATAGTTTTTGGTATATCAGAGCAAAAGAGATGTGATCTGTATTTAAAATCTTACACAAGAAAAACTGAATTTAAAGAAATTCAACATACATTCTATATTTTAAAATGTTGATTGAAAAGAAAACAAAATAGAAATGTTGAGGAAAAATAAAATGCCTGAGGGATCACACTGAACTGGAATCAAATAGGCTTACACAATTTTATTAAAAGACATAAATTTTTCCATCTTGCAACTGTGTCTATAAAGCAAAGACAATAGGGGAAACTATTAGTTGATTAAGCACAATAAAAACGCATTCACATAAAGATGCCCACAATCACAAAGCAAGAATGGGTATCTATTCCCAAAGAAGAAGATAATAGCTACATTTTTATAAAATCTTGGAGCAAGGGAGACATTTCTACGCGAACACCAACGTTAAAAAACTTAAAGAAAAAGATTATTAGATTTGACTACCTGAAAACGTAAAGCTTGTGCATGATAAAATTAATTTTAAAATAGCAGGCAAATGATAAAATGGGTAAATATTTATAAAATATGACATATAAAGAATTAATATCTTTAGTAGATAAAAAACTTTTACAAATCAACAAAAGAAAAATGACAACTCCCACCCCACCCCCCAAAAAAACAGGCAAAGTGATCAAATAGACAAGTCACAAGAAAAGGTGCAATTATCCAATAAACATGGTAGAAAATATTCCATCTCACCAGTAGTATGGGAAAATAATTAAATTAAAATAATGAAGTAGGTTCACCTATCAAACCTTCAAAGCTGTAAAAAGTAAGGATAAACTCCCTGCAGGGAGTATATTGAGATGGTCTTCCCATGAGCTACTGGTGGCAGCATAAATTGTACTATTTCCTATAGAGTAACTTGGCCACAGATATCAGATAACAGATAAAATGTTCATATGCTATCAATTTATCATAAGAAAATATGCTAAGATTTGTAAAGATCTATCTCAAAAGAAGTACATCACATTATAATAGGGGATTGGTACAGTAAATTATGATGCCTACTAATGAAATGTAATTCAGCCACTAAAAATCACTTTTCCAGTAAAATTTAATGGCATAAAAAATAGTCAAAATTTAATGCTAAGTGACTAAAGCATACCAAGCATAAATGTAAATCTGTCTTTCCCCATCCTGCTTTGTCTCCTTCTCCCCCTCCCTCCCTCTCCTCCTCCTCTTCCTCCATCTTCCTCTCTCGCTCTCTCTCGCTCTCTGTGTCTCACATACAGACACACACACACACACACACACACACACACACACACACACACACACACACAGAGTAATAACTACAAGGAAATACCCAAAGATGCCCATTGTGGTTATTCCTGGGTAGTAGGATTATTGCTTATTTTTACTTTCTTTGTTTTCTACTATTCTCTGTTCTCAGAAATGAACTTGTATTGCTTACTACATAATCAGGAAAATGCTACATATAACCAATAGAGCATGTAGACTTTGAACATATTGATGTGTTTTCCAAATCAATTTCCTTTTTGGACTCAGATTGTTCAATAGGAAGGAACCATAGGAATTATCAACTAAATGGGCTCATTTTGAAGACAAGAATAAGGGAGGCTCGTGGAGAAGGTCCTCACCCAGAATCATATGGCAAATTGTCAGCAGAGTTAGAAAAAGAACCCAAGTGTTCTGACTGCTACCTCAGTAATATTTTTATTTTACCACATACTCATTTATATTCCTTCTTTCTGGGGATATGATTTTAAATACTTGTCTCTTTTCAGATTAGAATAGAACCATCTTTGAAATAAAAGTACTATCGTAGATATTTCCATTTCTCTGGGCTACCTTAATTTTAAATATACTAATTTATTTAGCTTCCATTATGTTCAGAACGCTGCTATAAGCTATAAAAACAGGAAACGAAATAAGACCTGATCCCCACTTTTGAGAAGCTTTTACTCTAGTAAAGGAAGCAGACCTGTAAGAAGCCAATGTAAAGCAGAACTAAATAAGAGCTAGGGAAGCAGAGGCAAGGGGTACAATAATTCTAATTACCTGAAGGTATTCCATGCCTTGGAGTCTATCACTTCACTGATTCTTGAACACATCAAATCTTTTAGATACCTGAAATCGTCTCTTGACATTCTCCATCTCAAAATATTTGGGAAAACACTGACTGCACATCTGTCTATTGCATCTCGCCTCACAACAGCACACTGGGCACACTCTCAGGGCTTATCCTCATGTCACTGATTCCCTATTCTGTAGACACTTTAATTCACCTTATGTTATGAGGATTTAGAGGAGTGTATATTAGATCTTCTCTACTTTGCCCAAATAATTTATATGTATGCAATAAATATATAGCAGCGATCTAATATATACAAGGAATAAATGAATATGGGAAACAGAGACATTGTTATGCCATCAGTCTTAGTAGCAAGGTGATAAGCAAAGGGAAACTCCTGGAAAATCTAAAACAGATGCCTATATCTGGAGATTTTATTGAAACAAGCAACTGCTACAAAGATTTTTAAGTGCACACTGAGCTTCTCAGGTCTTCCACTGTCCCATGGGTTGTCCTCTCTTTCTGTGGCACAGCCCGTTTTTGTTTTCTTTCACTTCCAATCTTCTACTTCACCACTGAGCCTGCTATCCTAATGTTGGAACTGTACCTGTTACTTAATGTATAAAATACCAGTAAAGCCTTTCTGCTTTTCCTTAGGCCCTTCCATAGCATGCAGGAGAAAGAGCACTGGTTTGGGTGTCAGCAAAAATGTGTGCTTGGCCCATCTTATGGGCTTATTCTCTGACTGTAACTCTGGTACACCTGGGTTTCTATAAAATGGGAAGAATGGTGGTTGTTACTTCCTGCCTCACTTTCCTTGTATTTGCTTTCTTCAACTCCTTTCAAGTGGCATCACAATTGAACCTTACCTGCAGGTTCAAACCTACATCAATTCCTGGTCCAATCTAAGCGAAGCCCATGTGTGTTGATAGGCTCAGGCCTGTCCACTGGTGGAACCTAGAAAGTGGTCTCCTCATTAATTCAGGGCTCAGTGTGCCAGGGATGAGCCTTAAGCATCTATATGCCTCAATCCTTACAAGCAGACCTCTGTCTCATTTTATCTGTCAAGCAATCCACTGTGATGCTGGTCCTCTGAATCTGCCTACTCTGCTGGATCCTGAGCATCCCCCCTCCCACTAACCCTCTTCCCAATACTTCTCCAAGGCCCACTGCTGATAAGTCAGGACCATCGTCACTTCTACTGGATTCTTCCTAACACCTGAAATCCCCCACTATAATGGCCTGTTCACCAGATAGGGCTCTCATAAAAAAGCATCAGTATTAGGCTCAGACACTGACAAAAGCTCAAGGTAGCCATGCCCTCTGGGCAACTTTGCAACTAAATTAGTAATACCCTTCTAATACTATATCTCAACTCATACCACCTTTCTCTACCTCCTTACTACCCAGTGATGCTAAGGTTCCAATATGTCTCATCCCTAAGGCACCCAAATAACGACAACATCTGCTCTGCCTACCTCACAAAGCTGTTTAAGGCACTGAATAGACAATAAAAATGAAAATGCTTCAAAAACTGTAAAGATTTATTCATATGCGAGTGTTTCATCTTATTGTTTACAAATAGTTGTTAAAGGCACTTTCCTCTCAAGAGCCTTCAGAGAGAAGCTGTATGCTCGGACAACTGTGAACTTCATCACTTTTTTAGCACCTGCCTGATCTGTTATATTGTTCAGGAAAAGACTCAATTGCTCTGCCTGTTTTTCCCCCTAAGACTGGCACAGGGTTTTATGAAAGACTGTGTAAACATGTTTTCTCAAACTTCACTGAACACTGAATGATGTCAGCCTGCTCTGCCTCTCCATCAAGGAGAAATAAAGCTGAATAATCAAAAGGCAGAGAGTCTAAAAGTTCACAATAGTGATGCTCACTTTCCTAGTTCATATACATTCGTCCAATTGATGAAACCTGAAGGGCAAATGGAAAAGCAGAGGAAAACTGGCGCCGCCTAAGTCAGAGAGCATTGTGGGAACACGAGAACAGATGTCACATTGTCTATCTCTCAGCCAGAATCTTGTGGTCTTCCTCAGGTGCTACAGTCAGTACAAAACCTAAACAATTTTCATATTTCAAATAGCTTCTTGACTGTACTGCTAAAGTCTGCCAGCCCAAAGAAAGAATTCTCACCATTCCATTGAACAATGTCTCAATGCTAGAAAAGAGACCTGTTTCCAGAGGAATAAGAGGCATTATGAAGAAAATAAATATACAAAATAGCTCCCTTATAGTTCCTTGACAACAGCAACTGAAGCACCCAAAACCACAAGGGAAAATGGTTTTTAATTAACACGTATTTCTACCCTAACATATTCCACACATGAATTATGATGACAGGTTCCATTACTGCCAAGTGGCCCCACAAGTGACTATGTCTGATGGATCCTAGTGTAAGGCCACACCATTGAGGACACATACTGGTCTGCTCCTGTCCCCTTCACCCTCACTCTCAGCCCATAGTCCAAACATTAAGGCTTCAGGTCCCTGAATCTCCTACTCACTCTATACGAAGTGTTCCGCCTAGGGAAATGGGGAGGTGGCAACGTTAAGGAGTAGGTCCTAGAAACACTTTTCAAATCAGCAGCTTGTGTAGATAATGTGCAGCCCCCTTTCCGTGTCATTTCTTCATTCAAGGGATTCTTTTCTCCTTACCACCCATGCCCCAGCTTCAAGGAGCCCAATTTCCTCCTATTCTTCCCTTAAACATTAGTGTACTACATTTAAATCAGTGTGTGACCTCTCCCGCAGACCCCTTCGCTCGATTTGGGAGATTGAAGGCTTTACAATCCATAAAATAAAATCCCAGATGAGGGGAAGATTTGGGAGTCTACATTCTTTCCCCAAGCCCCAGGATTGCACCATTGCACAGCAGCCTGTGACAGGAGCAGCAAAGCACAGTGACTAAAGGTCCAGCCTCTGGGTACACACCCAGGTGCCCCAACTTAGTAGCTGTATACTTTTGGGTGAGTCACCTCATTGAGCCATAGTTCTCTCATTTCTAAAATGGGGATGACATAGCACCTATTTATAAGTATATTCCTTGATTTAAATGGAATGATCCTTATAAACCATTTTTCTGGTACATGGTTTGTGTTTTATAAATTATTAATAATTGCTATGGTTTCAATTGTCCCCCCAATTCATATACTGAAATCCTAATCCCCAGTACCTAAGAATGTGACCTTATTTGGAGACATAAAGATTATTTGGTCTTTACAAAGGTAAAAAATTAGAATAAGGTCACTAATATGACTGGTGACCTTATAAAAAGGGTAAAATTGGAGACAAGGAGAATGCGTACAAAGAGCACGCCACGTGAACACACAGGAAGAAGATGGCCACATACAAGCCAAGGACAGAGACCTGGACCAGATCCTTCCCTCATGGTCCTCAGAAGGAACCTACCCTGCTGATACACCTTGATTTCAGACTTCTGGCCTCCAGAAATGTGACACAATAAATTTTATTTAAGCCATCCAGACTGTGGTACTTTGTCACAGAAGCCCTAGCAAACTATTACAATAATCATTTATAATAAAGCTGACTGCACATATACATCTCTTTTTGGTCAGCATGTCTGCTTGAGGATCTCAGAAAAGAGGGTATATAAAAATAATTATAGTCTATCTGGGAGGTCAGGGTACCCATGTCTATTTCAAGTTATAGGCAGTTAAAAAAATAATAAATCGGATAACCATATAATTTATCACCCAAGCTGGGGTAATTTTGAGGATGAAAACGGGCATTATTAATAAATAGACTCAATCATCAGCAAGCATCAAAACAGGATGAACAAGAACTTGTGGTGTCCCTAAACATGAAGAACAAGGATGCACCAATCCCCCCAACCCCGCTTCATCAACCAAGTCCACTAATGGAAGAGTCACTAGTTCCACTAGAGCAATCTAGTTAATTTAACTACAGCTATCAATTAGCTTGCAAAAATATGAGTTAAGGTCAGAAGAAAATAAGCCCAAGTTAATTATCTCCATGTAATTGAATTTGCCATCTTGTTCATTTCCAAAATATCCTGAGGCTGACAGAGCTTAAGTTCAGAGATTTGGAAGTTTCTATAGAGAGATTAGTGTATACCCATTGATGATCTATTACTTTCTGATTCTTTAACTTGGAACAGGAGAACAAGACAGGGAGGTACTCAATGTAATACATATTTCATCACAGAACCAGATCATTGGCCAACTGAGGGAACAAGTCAAGGGCGGCCTTACTCAGCGGGCAAGGGGAGAGAAAGTTGTTAGCTCAGAAAAAATTCCTTTCCACTCCCCCAGGGAAAGAACAGTTAGTGTGTTGCAGGGGTTGTTTCCTTGGCATGTGTTCCTCCCTGCTCACCTCCATTGCCACACAACCATCTCTACATAAGGGAGACTACTCTAAACTAGAGGTTGCTGTGAGTAAAATATTTGCCCTCCATACTAATTGATTTTTTTAATTAATCACTTCATTTAGAATCCATTCAACCTAGTAGAGATAAGCATTCATCATACTAGAAAGACCCTCAGCTCAGAGAGAACATCCATGACTGGTAATTAATCTATGAACTGGCTCAGGAGTCTTCAAATGAGATTGAAGCCATTTTTATGAAGCTAAAATGCTATGCAACATTAAAAAGTTAAATAACCTTGTGAACATTTTTAAAGAGAGAGCTAAATGCAAAGTGAACCTATTCGAAAAAGTCTTGAGTCACTTGATTTTATTGTTGACAAGAAAGAGATTAATCAATGGACAATCCCAAAACTCACTACTGCCCTCTACCTATGGAGGGGTAACATGGTATGAAAGGTGTATCTTGTAGTAAGCAAGCTGGGACTCTGCCATTTTCTAGCAGTGTGATTCTGAACCTTAGTGTCTACAGCTGCAAAATGGAACAAGCAATTTGTAGGGCTCTTATGAAGAGTCAATGAGATAAAGTATATGAAATCTATTTGCAAAATATGAAATATAGTTAATTGGTATTATTATTACAGATTTTTGAAAGCACAATGGATATTTATAAACCTTAATATATAATTGTTGAGGTACCAAAATAAATGAAGTGTTCCCATCCTAATCAAACAGATAACGAAGCAATGGTTACAGCCTGTAAAATGCTACCAACTCTCTTTAACTCCCCCACCCTCACCAAACTCACCCTAAATATAATGGTATTAATGAATGATACATCCCATGAAAAGCACTTCAAAAAAGGTCACATGTGACTGAGCAGGCTTGCCAAGAACTGCCAGAGCAGCATGTCCAACAGTGAAGGGACAAATATGATGTGCCAGAAAACATTTGAGGCTTTAATAAAAATAAGAAATTAGTATTTTAGTGAAAGAATGTCAAACTTCAAACACAGTACTTAGGCTGCAAATGATAAATTAGTGATGAATAGAGATGACAGCGAAATTTAAACAAGTTATAGAAGTAATCAATTATAATTCAATTGGTTTAACCAAGGAACTGATTACAAAAGCCTAGATTCTAGTTCGTTGAGCAAGTTCAGATTGCTTATTAAAAGTTTCTGATTAAAGCACAAAGCAAAATTGTTTTTCCTCAGTGTTTTGAGAAAAACACACACAAGCACATATTCTTCCATTCCAAAAAGAAATCTTTTCTTATCATGTTATTCTTAATCATTGCGTTCTTATCACGTTGAAAATGGCCCTTATACTCAAAGTGAGAGCTTAAATTTTAGTACCAGATTAATCTTGTGTTGCAATGAATATCATTAATACTAAGAATCTAATATTAATAACACCTTATTATCAGAATAATAATTCCATTAACAACTTTTAAGAGAATTGTACTAACTCTAAGTGCAGTTCTAATATAAATTATTCCAAAACAAGTGGCACTTTCATATAATCACTCCCTTGGAATATAGCAAAATAATAGCCCAGCTCACAACTTCTGAATTTGTTTTACATTCCCTTTTGTGACTTTTCTGGATATGACTAACCAAAGAGCATTAGAGCCAGAAGATTCCTTAGGATGATTTAGTCCATCTTCCTCATTTCAGGTGAGAAAACAGAGGCTCCAAAGAAGCCACAGAAGTTGTCAGTTCCAATATATACTCAACACCTTGCAGAAGTGACCTGCATTTCACAATCACACATTTTGACTCATGAGCAGAATTTATAATATTAGCTTACCTTTCTAGGATAACCTTGAAACCAAGCAGGACGCTGTGGGGCCCTCGTGGGTACAAATACTTCCCATGTCCCCAATTCCTTGAAATAGGCTTCATTCAGCCTCCTAGACCTTCCCTGGGCTCCAAAGTGCAGATTCAAACAGTTGCTAATCAGGGAAGGGAAGGAATGCAGAAAGAAAGGAGGAACAGTCAAAAACAGTAGTGCAGCCTTGGGGCAGCATTCCGGTTCCTTCCCAAGGAATATATTCAACAATATCTTTGAGTTTATCTGCCAGAACTAAGGCCCCCAGCCAGGTGGAAGATGGTAACTTCAGGCTGAGCACAAGATTCCTGGAGCACCGCCCTGTTACCTCACCACCAACCAATCAGAAGAAAGTCACACATCCTGCCGCCTTCACCCCAAATCTGTACTTTAAAAACTCACCGAAAACCATTGGAGAGTTCGGGGCTTTTGAGTACAAGCTACCCATTCTCTTTGCTTGGCCCTGCAATAAACCTTTCTCTGCTCCAAACTCTGATGTTTCAGTTTGTTTAGACTCACTGTGCATCAGGCACATGAACTTGCATTTGGTAACACATCCACTTCAATATTTTTATATATATCCTTAGATATATATGTGTATTTGTAAATGTATGGTCTGATATTTTGTGTTTGTGTGTTTATCTACATAAATGACATTACTTTATGAATCACACACTATTACTATTTTCCTTTTAATACTGTGTTTTTTAACATCCATCCATTTTGCCATATGTACATCTAGTTCATTTCCTGTGATGACTATAGTATTCCATGTTATACATCTGCCATCAATGTCCCCAGTGATGGACACCTATCTACTTACAAAGCAGTTCAAAGGGTTCCTAAAGATACCCACAGTCATTAGGACTTTACCAATTGATTTTGTTCAACCTCATTATGTTATCGATGAGAAAACCAAGGAAATCTATCTTTAAAAGTCCATTAGAATTAGCAGAATTCTAACAAAACATTAACCAACACAATATCAACTCACAAGGCTATTAATAAGAAACAGAATTGATTTGCATTTCCCTAATAGTGATATTAAACATCTTTTCATGTTCTGGTTGGCCATATGTATGTCTTATTTGGAAAAATATCTATTATTTTTCCAAATAACACATGCAGCCCCTCTGCCCATTTTTCAGTCGAGTTGTTTGTTTTTTAGTGTGTTCAGTTGTATGAGTTCTTTATATTTTTTGGATATTACCCCCTTATCAGATATATCATTTGCAAATATCTTCTCCTATTCAGTAGATCATCTTTTCATTTTGTTGATGGTTTACTTTGCTCTGTAGAAGCTTCTTAATTTGATGTAATCCCACTTGTCATTTTGCTTTTGTTTCCCTTCCTGAGGGGACATACTAGAAAGATATTGCTAACACCAATGTCAAAGAGTGTACTTCCTATGTTTTCTTCTAGGAGTTTTATGGTCTCAGGACCTAGATTCAAGTCTTTAATCCATTTTTTGAGTTGATTTTTGTATATGGTGTGAGATGGTGGTCTAGCTTCATTCTTTTGCATGTGGCTGTCCAGTTTTCCCAACACCATTTATTGAAGAGACTATCCTTTCTCCATTGTATTATATGTGCTTTGTTCCTTTGTTGTATATTAATTGTCCATATATGTGTGTGGGATTATTTCTGAGTGCTTAATTCTGTTCCATTGATCTATTTATTTATTATTATTTTTTTGGCCGCACCAAGCAGCATGCAGGATCTTAGTTCCCCAACCAGGGATCGAACCTGTGCCCCTGGCAGCGGAAGCACAGAGCTCTAACCACTGGACCGCCAGGGAATTCCCATGTTCCATTGACCTGTATGTCTGTTTTTCTGCCATTACCATGCTGTTTTGATTACTATGGCTTGTATAATGTTATAAACCAATGTTACTTCAATTAAATAGATAAGAAACAGAATTTAACTTCCTATTAGGAACTGCCAAATGCAGAGAGATCATGCCATTTGGTGACACAGAAGAACAAATGCATAGTGTCTTTGGAGTCCAGCAACATGTATGTAGGCATGAATACACTCAGTTATGCAGATTGGTAGATACTTAGGTGAAGGAAAGATAGAAATCCAGGCCCCCCAGTGGAGTGGCTGTGTGACCTTAGGCACCTTCCTTGGTTTACTGTATGGGGTAAAAACAATCCTGAGCTAGACTGCCTGAGTCCAAATGTCAGCTTTACCAGTTAAGAGCTCCATGACTTTGAGCAAACTGCTTAAATCCTTGCTGTTTCGGTTTCCTCATGGAGATAAATGAGGGTTAGAAGTGAGTTAACGTTTGTAAATACTTAGCTGTGCCTGGGGCATAGAAAGTGCTCTATAAGTAAGCACCCACTGAGTAAAAAAAAAAAAAATCCTCTCTAAATCATAGTTTCAATTTTTACCAAATGCTACCTACCTCCCATGGGTTTTATGAGGGAAGAAGTAAATGCATTAAGTATATCAAATTGTATATTACCATTCCTTTATATTCCTGATGAATATTCTAAAAAATAACAGTAAGAATAACAAAGTCCCATTCATTGGGAAAATTCTAAAATCTCATGGGATAGGTAACAAATGAAAGAAATACATGTAAAATCTGACTGTACTTGGACGTAATGTATGTAGCTTCCACAGGACAGAAATTAGGTTCTGTACTCATGGGGTGCAGTGACGATTCACTGTTAACCAAAAATGTAGGAAGCGGTCAATCAAGTATTTGGAAAAGCAAGGACATTAAAGAGTAATAAAATCACAGTTTCTATGAATGGCAAGTATCCTTAGGAAATAGGAAGTGAAGTCCTTCACTTAGTAAAAGGGGAAATTGAGATACCAGAAAAGTTAAAAAAAAAACTGTCCAAGGTCACAGAATCTATAAGTTGCAGTGCTCAGACAAAGGTTCAATCCAGGGATCTTTCAACCATGTCATGCACAAACTTAGACTCACATGCATTAGAAGTTCATGCACCAGATTTTTTTCAAATCACACAAAGAGGATAAATTGGGGGAGATTATTTACTTTGAAATAAAAAGATTTTGCTTTAAAAAAAAATCTCACAGCAAGATTCCTTTAGATAGTGGCTCTCTTCCTGCATTTGAAATTAGACCTGAATTCTACTGAAAATGAGGAGCCCCTGCAGTAGTGCAGAGTCCTAGTCCCCCAAACACTAAATAAAGACTGATGAAGTTTGAAACTAATTTCATTTGCATAAATAATCATAGTCATGACTTCACAAGCATATAAATCAGAGACGTTGTGGAGATGAACATTTGTTATTTTTATAGATACAGAAAAATTGCAAAGTCAGAGCCTTGGGGAAGGGCACATTTGGGTTTGACTTGGTGACTGATTATTTCCTGGTTTGTTATGAACAGCCCTTCCAGAACAGTAGTGTTTGTCACTCACTCGGCCATGTGTCACTCCCCCTGGGAAAACTAGGACTCCTGTCTTGCTCCCTGATTAAACTATGATTTCCTCAAGGGCAAGGTCAAAGATCTTGATGTCCTCATCTTTGTATGCATTGACTGTTGGCTGAAGAAAAAGTGAGGGAGTCCAGTCAAGTTTCTTCAGATCAAGCATGGTTGTACCTATAAATCTCTAAGCAAAGGGACATGTGATGTTTCTGTAGATAGAAACTGACAATAAAAAAATAAATTATAGAGTTTATCAGATGGAAAAAAAAGCAGGACAGAGTTATAGAGAGTGCTGGGGAGGGGAAGAGGGTTTCAAGTTGTAAACAGGGAGATCGGGAAAGGTCTTACTGTGAAAGTGGTATTTGAGCAAAGATTTGAGGGAGATATCAGACCAAACTATGCTGTCAAATGGGAGAAAAGCATTCCAGGCAGAGGTGAAGACTAGTACAAAGGTCTTAATGTGAGAGCTTGCCTGTTTGAGGAACAGCAAAACATCCGTGTAGCTGGAGGAGAGTGAGTAGGAGGAAGTGTGGTAGCACTTAAGGTCAGAAGGGTAGCTGCGGTCCAATATCATGAAGGATCTAGTAGGCCCTTGTAAGGGAAGCCAGTGGAGGGGTCAAAGCAGGAAACTGACATGATCTGACTTATGTCTAAAGAAACAACCTTGGCTTCTTTGATTAGAGTATCCCATAGGGAGCAAGGGATGAAGTGGGGAGACCTATCAAGAGGCTCTCTTCAATCATTTAGATGGAAGCAGATGGTGACTTGGATCAGGTTGGTAGCAGAAGATATAGCGGGAAGTGGTCAGATTCTGGATACATTCTGAATGTGGAACAGACAGTGTTTGCTGAGGGATTAGACGTTGGGTATCAAGAGAGAGAAAAGTGAAGGATGATACCAATATTTTGGGCCTAAGAAACTGGAAGGATGAAGTTTCCATTTACTGAAATGGAGAAGGCTAGGGAGGAGGAGGGACTTGCCTAGAGGGTGAGGTACAGAGAACAGTGATTGATACAGACGTACTAAACCTGAGATGTCTATCAGATATCCAAGAGGATTCATAGAACAGGCAGCTGGAATGCGTGGCAGGGGCCCAGGCTGGAGACATAATCTAGAAACCCATCAGCATACGGATGGCATTGAAAGTCAAATTATTAATGAAAGCAACAGGAGAATTTTGTCCCCCAAATTCTTATGTTAAAATCCTAACCTCCAGTACCTCAGAATGTGACCCTGTTTGGAGATAGGGTCTTTACAGAGTCAATTAACCTAAAATCAGGTCATTAGGGTGGCCCTATTCCAATAGGACGGGTGTCCTTAGAAAAAGGGGAAATTTGCACACACACACACACATACACACACACACGGAGAACACCATTTAAACGTGAAGGTGGCCATCTACAAGCCCAGGAGAGAAGCCTGCCTTCACAGCCCTCAGAAGGAACCAACCCTGCTGACATGTTCATTCTGGATTTCTAACCTCCAGGATTGTGACACAACAAATTCTGTTGTTTAAGTCACCCAGTCTGTGGTACTTTGCTGCAGCAGCTCTAACAAATGAATACATTAACTTAATGAGTGAATGTGGATAGAGAAAGATGTCAAAGAACTGAATTGAACCCTAAGCCACTACAACTTTTAGAGTTCATGAAAAGGAAAAGTAATCAGCAAAGGGGATTGAGGAGAAGCCAGTGAGATAGTAAGAAAACCAGAGAACTTCTGAAAGTGAAGTCAAGGAAGCATTACAACAGGGAGGGAGTGATGAGCTTTATACACTAGTACTTATAGGTCAAGTAAGACGAAGGCTAATATTTGACCACTGGATTTAGCAACGTGGATTTAATCACTGATCTTGAAAAGAGCAGTTTCAGCAAAATAGTGGGGGGTGAAAACCTGATTGGTGTGAGTTCAAGTGAAAAGGGGAGAGGAATTGAAAACAGCAAATGGAAATAACTCTTTTGAAGAGCTTTGCTGAGAGGGAACAGAGATATGAGGTGCCAGTAGGAAGGATATGTGCAGAGAGGATTCTGTTCTGAAGATTAGAGAAACTATGGCATATTGGTATGAGAAAGGATCCATGGGATTCAAATTGGTAATGCAATGGGTAGGGAGAATTACTGAAACAATGTCTTTGAGAAGGAATCGGCATCTAGTATAAATGGAAGGGCAACAGAGAAAAAGACGAGTATAGTACAGTATACTACATCACAGTAAAGAATTTTTGAGGATTTAATTAGATAATACCGCAAAGGCTCTTAGCCCCATGCCTGACACAATGTGATTGTTTAATGAATGTTATTGTAAGATACTATATAAATGCTGTTGAACTAATCTCCCCCTCTCCTCCTTTTCTTTACTCTCATTCCTGAGTCATCTACATATAAGTGTATGTGATGTCATGGGTGTAGCTGAGATCATCTTAAGAGTGTAGATAGAGAAGGAGAGCTCTGAGTATTTCAGTTTAGAGATCAGAAAGAAGAGCCTGAAAGGGAACCTGGAGAATGAACAACCTGAATAGTAGAAGAGAAATAGTGCAAGGAAACCCAAAGGGGAAGTATTGCTTATACTTGGTGGAAATAAGAGATAACAGAACTCATGATTATCTAAAGTCTTGACAATGTCAGTAAGCTTCAGGGAAACCTGGGGCGGAAGAAGGTGGCGGCTCACTGAAAAAATAAAAAGATAAAAGGGGCCGAGTAGTCTGCTGTCATCCCACATGAGTATAGGGGGTCTGAGGAGGGACTGGCTTGGGTTACTATAGAGTCACCAAACCTCACTGTAGTCCATTGAGGTCACATCAAAGGAGGGAAATCTGGGAATTCCATATAATGTTATTTGGATTTTCAAACTATCAACAATACTTGCCTCTCTGCAATATCATAAATCTACAGTTTGCCACTTCAATCAGATTAATCTAATGCACTTGTTCATCAAATACATCTTACATTTGAGGACAATCTGTCCTAAAATTTTGGCTAGCAGTTTTAATGTTCGATTCTATAAATGGAAATTATGTCACATGCGGAGAGAACTTCCAAATAGGCAAACACGTCAATTCCAGAAACTTTTGATAGACTTCTTGGATTGTTCTTCTCAGGACTGACATAGATCTGTGTAGTTTTCAGTGCATCTAATTTATTTTATTATTTATTATTACTTATAGATTACATATTTTTCAATCCATATGTTCCAACAGCTACCATTTACATATAAAAACTTGAATAAGGGTTAAAATAAAAGAAAGGGCAAAGATTCATCAGATAAATGCAAGCAAATTTAAAATAGGTCTGATAATGTTAAATTCAGACAAAGAGAATGTAAAGCAAAAGGCACTAAACTGAGAAAGAAAGGTCATATTTCACTAATGAAAAGAATAGTCAAAGATACTAATATGAAGAAGCTGCTAGAAGTACAAAGAAAATATATAATCATAGCATTATTCATAATAATGGTAAACTGGAAGTAACCAAAGCTACATAAATACCTATCACTAAATAAAAGACTAAAAAATGATAAGCAAATATATCAGAATGTTTTCAATGATAATGCAGGGAGTAATATGATCATATTTGCATTTGATAAAAATATAAAGATTCCAGTCACAGTAGCCTAAATTAAAACATGGGATCCATATAAAGAGAATATTAAATTTTGCTGACAGCATAACACATTTGAATAAATGGAAAGACATACTATATTTCTGGATGGGAAGAATTAACACAGTAAAAATTTCAATTCCTCCCTTAATTATTCATAGGTTCAACACAATCATAGTTTAAGCCCTTAATAAAATACTAAAGTTCTCATAGAAGATTAAAATTCATGTGAAGAATATTGGAGAATAATTTAAGATTTTGAAAAGAGAAATGATGAATCCAGAATTGACCTTTCCAAGGCAAGTATACTTTGATAGGTATTTGTTCCAGGACTGGCTGACTGATCAACAAGACAGAATGCAGAACCCTGAAATGGACCCTATAAACTTAGGGTTGCCAGATTTAGCAACCAAACTTAATCAAACATGTTGGAGACAATAGGAAAAATGTCACCAATCCTTAAAACTACGTAAAAGGAAAGAAACATGGACAAATATTGCAACAAATATGGCAGATAAGACAAAACAGTTGTTAATGTCTTTAGTGTTGTTTTACAAGACAATAAGAAAAGAGTGAACACTACTCAAAGAAAAGTGGTAAAGGATACAAACCAACATTTCACCAAAGAAGAAACGCAAAGAGCCAATAAGTACATAACACTACTTTCAACCTTATAAAGTAATAAAAACGAACAAACAAAACAGCTTTGTCTGTGCTGTTTCCTGGATTTCTCTTCCTCCTGTTCTTTGCATGACTGATTCCTTCTTACTTTTTAACTCCCTGCTTAAATGTCACTTCCTCAGAGAGAACTTCCCTAACTGCCTTATTTAAGTAAAGACACGCACCTTCAATAGGGCACACATATTTTTCACAACTGCAGCACGGTGTACTTCATAGCACATACCTTAAGAATATATGTGTTTGTAATATGGATAACTTCTTTGTTGTACCCATCAAGGAAAAAATGTGACCTTCCTCCCTCTCCTTTTCCTTCTTCCTGCTTACCTGAATACAGGCATTATCATGCTGGACTGTAAAATAGAAGCAATATGTTTAAGAAAATAGAGCAACTTGGAGTTCCTAAAGATTACAGACTCACTATGCCAGCCCGGGATGACCAAGCTGGATTTGCACATTTTAGAGAAATAAACTTCTATTTTGATTTAAAACAAAAAAGAATATATGTGTTTGTTTATTTTATGTCTACCCCACTAGATAAAAAATTCCACAAGGGTAAGAAATATCATTATTTACAAATATATATCCAGTACTTATCATGGCATCTGGCACATGGTAGGCCCTCAATTAATTTTTGTCAAAGAAACAAATACTGAAGTTTTTTGGTTCCATTTTCTTTGTTTTATTTTCTTTGTGTGTGTGACCAGATCTAGTGTTAGGAAAGACCTCTCATACTCTGCTGGTGAGGGGTAAAAATTAGCACAATCATTTTGGAGGGCAATATTTTCATATTTTACAACATAAGTCAGATGTTACCTCTTCTCTGCTCACCACCTTCCGATGACTTTCTATCTCCCGCGAGTCAAAACCAAAGGCAATAAAGGCCTACAAGACTCTACATAATCTGTCGTCTCCCCATCCCTCCACCTCCCTGGCCACATGGGCTACTGCTCTCTCCCCATTCACTCTACTCTAGCCACACTAACCTCTTATGATTCCTCAGTACCTTAGACATGCCCCTGGCTCAAGGTCTTTACACATTTGCCATTCTCACTGAGAGGAATGCTCTTCTCTGGATATATAAGTGCCTTTCTCCCTTCCCCTCCTTCAGGTTTGCCTTTGAATGTCACCTCAGTAGGAAGATCTTCTCTGACTACTTCATAAAAATAGTCATTCCACCCATACCCAACCCCAGAGCTCCTCATCCCATTACACTGCATTATTTTGCTCCAGATCACACATCATCACCTGACATATTTTATATATATATATATATATATATATATATATATATATATATATATATATATATTAATTGTATGTCTTCCCTCACTAGAATGTCAGCTCCATGAGGACAGGGATTTTTTTAATCCACTGCTATATACCCAATGACTTCAAGAGAGCCTGGCACATAGTAGATTCTCAATAAATATGTAGGGAATGAAAAAGTGAATGAATGAATGAATATCAAGAGCCTGAAAAATGTTCATGAGATTTCAACTAATAAATCTATTTCTGGGCTTCCCTGGTGGCGCAGTGGTTGAGAGTCCGCCTGCCAATGCAGGGGACACGGGTTCGTGCCCCAGTCCGGGAAGATCCCACGTGCCGCAGAGCGGCTCGGCCCGTGAGCCATGGCCTTTGAGCCTGCGCGTTCCGAGCCTGTGCTCCACAACGAGAGAGGCCACAACAGTGAGAGGCCCGCGTACTGCAAAAAAAAAAAAGAAAAATCTATTTCTAAGAATCCATGCTAAGTAAATAAGAGATCTAGTTGTACAGGGGTCTATTTACCAGGTTTTCCTTTACAACATTACTTATAAGGGTAACAAATTAGAACTAATCTTCATGTCCTCTTATTATAAAGGAGAAGTCAAATAAAATGTCATACAAAAAATTTTAATGGCATATTATGCAATCATTTAAAATTATGTCACTATAAAATTATATTAATGACATGGGGAAATGTTCACAATGAAATATTAAATGAATAATTCATGATACCACAAAGTATCTGTAGTATAATCCCTAATGTGAAAAACTAAACATACAGATACAGTATATGATACTTTTAATGTATGTAACAAATATATAGAATACATACATATATGTACATATAATAATGGAGAGAGAGAGCAGGAGAGAGAGATGACTAGAAAATCTTAGAATTTCCATAATGGTTATTGTTGAGTAATGGGATTATGGGATTTATGGGTGATTTTCCTCCCCTTTATGGATTTTTTTCTGTACTGTTAAGTTAAAAAGACAATGTTATAATAAGAAGGAAAAAAATCAATGATATTCTTGTAGATAACCTAGTTCTAAACAAAATCACTTTTGGCTTTTTTTGCCAGATAAAATAGCAACAAAATGCAGTCAATGGAATTGAACAAATGGACTTGCAACTTTTTAAAATAGAGGGCTTAAGTGATTTATTTTGTCCAAGTTAATGTTAAGTAGCTCCTATTAATTCACAGATAACAGCGTCATTTGTCTCTTACGGCCTGGCTGATTATAATAACATCTGCTGTTTGCTTATAGATAGATATTTGTTCTTCCATTTTTAGGGCGGGGAAAAAGCATCCAATTTATCTAAAAATGGAATGAAGCCACAGAATTTAGTTACTTAGGAATAACTGTTATAATGTACACACAGTAGATATGAAACAGTTAAATACTGGGCCAGACAGTTCCTTTGATGTTATATTTGCTGTGGGGATATTTGTCCTAATAGCCAGAAGTACCCAGAGAAAAGAGTGAGTAATAAGTGATCATGTTCCCAGAAGCCTGCAGCACAGGGGAAATCCTTTTGTCTTGCCTAAAACCATGAAGTTCTGACTACAAAACCTCCCCGTGCACAAGAGCAGGAGACATTCTAGTACATTCACAGAAGGCATTCTGGAGCTTTAAAAGGGAATTAACACAGCAGAGAAGCATCGAATGGATGTATGCACTTGCAATTAAGAATAAAAATAAGCAAGAGGAGAACACTCAAAATCCAATCACCAAACTCCGTGAAATGGAGTCAGGAGATCTGTATACTTTAAGGACAGAACTTTGTGCAAATGCAAAGAGACTAAGGATGTGCCCGCACTGATACCATCCTGTCTGGCTGAACCAGGGTCAGATACGGACGTAGACATGAGGGGTCAGAGACAGGGCTGTGAAAGAGTAGAATCCAGATCAGAAGGGCGACAGAAGCACTAGCAGAAATGAATCTCACAACTGCAGCTACCCCTAAGGCCTTAAATATAAGTTCACTCTCAGTAATAATAATAACTATAATGATGACAATAATCTATTTAGCATGTGTTACGTGGCAAAAATTGTGCTAGGTGTCCTTTACATTTATCAGTCCTTTTTAATTTTATATTTATCAGCAGAATCATTTGATGTCAACTCCTTAAGATACAGACGAAAACGCCTAGAACCCATATTCTCCCATTTGTGGAAAGTTTACTTCTCTCTCCAGATTTTGGTTAATTCCCACTGGAATGATGTTCTTTTAGTTACTTGTGACTCCAACTGCCTCCCTTCCATTGTAGGATATATACAATCCTGAGGTCAAATCATCATCAGTTACGCTTATACTAGGACTGGATGCACCTACCTGATGTCGCGGTCTACAGTCTCTGTCCTGGACCCTCTCAGTATTGACAAGGTGATAAGGGCACGTAGACCCAGTGCCAAGTAGGGCAGCCCTGACTAAGGAGCCTCTCAAAATCTGTGCCTCTCCAATGCCCCCACTCACACACCACTTCCCCTCAGATTAACCACTATCGATCCTCCAAACCGCTCCTCCCTGGACAAGGGTTTGAACCTTTACAGCCTCTTCTGCATGCACTCAGGTTCATTTATATCCCCTTAAAATGTTGCTCCAAATTGCTATACATGGGCCCATTGGATGGCAATCTGGTTGAAAGACAGGGGTCCAGTCAGGGACTCTATCTGTACATAGCACTTTGTGGAAGACTGAAAAAATGTTAAGTCTCTAAAACAAAGATTACCAGGAGATGTGGGGAAAAGGGGCCAGTGAAGGTGATATTACAGGAGGCCAAAACAAAACAGAAACAAAAAACAAACAGCAACAAAAACAAAATAAAACAGGCCATTCAAGAGCCTGGTTACACACAGGACTGAAGGGGGAAATCCAATCAGCACTGAGGACATCAGTATTATGACTTCTTCTGTCCCAGATTTTATCCTTCTATTACTGTAGCTAAGATTGACTCACTGAATTTATGATCAACTAAAATTCTCATTTTAAAGTGTACGTCTCCTGTCAGGTTGTTTTTTGGAACCAGGGGCATGGTGCACATTTTTTGTTTATTATTTTGTTTGAATTGGCCATTCCTCCTAAGCTGTCAAGATCTTCTGGGGTACTAAAGCCTTAGCAGTCTCTTCCACTCTCATATCATTTGCAGATTTGCACCACAGTATCATTTGCTTAGAAAACACATATGCACATGTGCAGTGAAAGCTAAATAAATGTGGTTAGTTTTCACTTCTAGCATTCCGTCCAGCTTTCTTGGACCCCTAATAAGGCAACAGTTGTCTTAATGACTCAATTAATCACTTCATACTACGTAGAGCAAACATATGGACTACAACACAAAGGGTACTAGAAGTTAAACATTCAAATCTGCAATTAAAACGTAGGCTCTGTAAAACCTGCTACTGGGACAATCATTATATCCAACACTCTGGGAAAAATAAAAATAACCTCTAGCTTGAGAAAAGGAAAGAGGATGGTGAAAAGTTTACAAATATGAGAAATACAAAGTGATGTTTTCACATTCAAACCCAGTTCACACAAAACATCAGTGAGCAGGCTAATTAATACAGAAAGCAAGGACTGGAAGAAGAACCCTTCTCCCTCTGTAAAGGCATGTACCAGATTTGTGTGCCTTGGGCAACCTTACTTGTATTCTCATTCAGAGGGTACCCATGAGTCAGCATTTTCTACTTCCTGGTTCATTGGCTCCCTCTGTGGTATAAATACCTTTGCACATCGAGAAAAACAGATCAAGAACATTAAGGGATTTGTTAGTAGACACTCAGGAATTCCAAGTTCTAAAAACAAAACAAAATCATGGAGTCTTATGATTCTGGAGAACTCTATACATAGGCTTGGCCTGCTCCTTCCATACAAAGCAAGACCTGGAATCTCAAAATCGTGGGTTTGAGCCCTACCTTGAGGGCTTCGTGGGAGCTGAGAGACTTGGATTTTGGTACTACAACTAACTAGCTCTGTTCCCTTAAAAAAGTTAGAGTTCTGGCAAATGAGGGATTGGATGGGATAAATGACTTTCAAACCCTTAAAAATAGTTGAAATTTTTCAAAAGGCAGATGAATCTTACAAAGTCTTAGTTAATAAATGAGATTAAAAATATATAAACAGAGGCTCTGAGTAAAGCAAGGTGGTAGCCCAGATTCCTGCCAACTTAGCCCCAGAAACACCTCTGAGAGACTCACAAAATTTCTATAAGCACAGTTTGAAAACCAATAACAAGGCCCCTTCCAGTTCTATAGAATTCTGTTCTGGCTTATGGTAGAAGAAATGTAAGCTACTCTTCAGCTCCTACATTCTATGGGTATATAAAGCAGAGGCTTTGAGACCTGTAACAGATTGTCCAAATACAGTCGGGTCACAAAAGAGGATGTGATTGGTTCTACCTGAGGAAGTAAGAGAAGCTGACCCTTGATCTGAGTCTTGAAGGATCAATATCAGTTTATCAGGAAGCAGATTTGGGAAAGGAATTCAGGGCTGTGGACACAATATATTACCATGGTAGGAAGGTGCAAAACATCATGCAGCAGGGGAGACTGATTGGAGACAAAGATGCAGATGTGGGCAAGCAGGTGTCTGATCATGAAGACATCTATGTCTCACGCTAAGAAATTTAGACTTTTCTTGTAGGCTGACACCACTGCAATGTTTCAAACAGCAGTGTGAGTTAACCCCTCTTTCTGGAACACTTTTTCTCCAACTCTCTTCCTTTCTCATCCTTCAGGATTCAGCTTACATATCATTGACTCTGAAAGGTCATTTCTTACCCTTTATCTAAAGAGGGCCCTCTTTCTCTCTCCCCTCCTTAGAACCAAAGTTCTGTGAGAGATGGGGCCTTGGTAACCTGGTTCACTGTTGTATCCCCAGCACCTAGGAGAGTGCCTAGCACATAATAAGTGCTCAATAAATATCTGTTGCATGAATGAAAGGAACGAAAGTCTGTCTGCAAAGCCTGGACTCACAACCACCTTTGCAATACCTCTTCAGCTGGGCCTGTTTTATTAGGGACCCCACCTTGAAATGAATACGGGATACTGTGTTGACAAAGGCAAGGTATCCAACAAGTAAGAGGCAAGAATGAAAGCTGCGGGGTCTAACTATAAGAAAGAAGCACTCTGTATATACAAGTTTCCTTAGTGGTCTTAAAATGCTGATGCCCATCCAGATATACCTACCTAACTACTGGGAGATCTAGGCCCCTGGGAAGATCTGTCCTATTATCTTGCACTCAGAGCAGCTCTGCTGACTTAGAGGGATTTATTTTATGCATTAAAGTCATAATCACATCCTTCTACATATCGAAATGCATTCCACCTTTCCAACCAAAATTAAGTACAATGAACCTAACTGGCTGGAAGGAGGCTTATTACTATCCCTGGCAAGTTACTTTCCCTCAATTTCCTCAATTGTAAAATAGAAATTATAGTAGCAATTCCCTCATAGGTTTGTAATGATGATGAAATCAAATAATACACATAATGCACTTAGCACTGCGCCTGGCACATAGAGCATGCTCAGTCACTGTTAGCTTTTACAATCATTATTGTGACCAGTAGTGTTATTAACACAGTGAAAGTGTTTATGAGGAATAGCAATGCATTTTTGTGAAGGGAGCCGAACTTCCCTTGCATAAACCTGCCTCTCCCTACACGGCAGGTTCCAGACCCCGACCACAATTCCTCCCCTGCAATATCCTGAAAACTCCCTTTCATTTGTCTTTATCCCTGACTAATAAACCATTCACCACTAATTACTTATAACCATTTTCTGCTGCATAGTTTTATATTTGTTTATTATGTTCACAGCTGTCTTGCCTAGCAAGGATAGAAATCTATTATCTCATTATTATACCCGAATCTCCTGATCACAGTGGCCTTGCTTCCCAGCTCACTTTCACCAAAAGTGTCTTTTGGCAGGACAGGATTTTCCTTCCTCCTCACCCTTTCCTTTCTATTCCCCACACACCTTGTAAGGAAAGGGGGATTTAGGGTAGATAAAAAAGAGACAGGAACTTTGTTGGCATATAAACCAAACCAATGATAGTTAAACTATGAGATATGATTTTGCTATGAGATAAACTATGAGATAAAAGATGGTCAAATATTTTCTTATAGAGGGCCCACTCCGAAAAAATCATTTATTCATTGAAAAAAAAATTATTTAGCATATTCTATGTTCAAAGTTCTGGGGGTTTGGCTGTGAACAAAAGAATGCTAAATCCTTCCTTTTTATGAAGCAGACATTCCAGTAGGGGAGACAGACAACAAATATGTATATATCACCAAATAAGGATCAGTGTTGAGAAAAATAAAACAGGGTAATAGAATAGAAAGTGTTGAGTGCATGGCTGGAGGAAGGATGGTCAGGGTAGACTTTTTAAGGAGGTATCATTTGATAATTGGAAGTTTTTATGGGACTTCAAGGATTTGGTGCTTCCCCCTTGTGGATGAAGTCAAGACCGGGGTTGGGGGGAAGGGAGGATGATAAAAAGATGAGAGGATCAGAGACGGGGAAGGAAGTTCCTGGATGCTCACTGAAGATGGACTCTGCCTGGAAAATGAAATGGAATGTTTGCACCATGCTGAACATTATGAAAACCTTGCTCAATTAATAGTAAAATTTCTGTGGTAGCATCCTGGACTTCCAAACCTATATCATCAGGTGTGTTCATCTTGAAGTTAGATTGAAAGGACAGTGTGGACAATGGAAAGCAGGACTGTTCCATACCATCTTCTCCCAGACTCCAGTGGAGAAGGCCCCAGATTGTTTAATAGACAAGGGAATGGCAGGTCAGAGTTCCAGGTGGTGACTGTCAGACAGCTACCTCAAAAAGACAGAAAAGGTAGGAAACAAAAGAGTAAAGCCAAGCCTTCTGATTGCTCCTGTAGACAAGGGAATGCTGCCCTTTGAAAATGAGGGACAGCTAGGGAGACAGCCACAAACATTTCGGTTATAGCACTATTCTATTATGCTTACTAATAAAATCCATTATCGTCCTAGAGGTATTTAAGTACTTTACATTTAAAAAGTTTTTAATTGTTGAAAGCAACTTTTACATACATTATTTCACTTGATCTTCTGTGAAAGAGACAAAGCATGCATTGTTATCCAATGTTGTATATGAGGAAACTGAGACTCTAGGTGACTTGTTCAAAGTCCCCAAGTGAGCGGGAAATTCGAAGCCAGAACTTTCTGCTTGCTTAACCAAGCTTTTACTGAGCTTCTATATTCAGCCCAGCACTGTTTGGAGCACCAACAAGATACTGAAATCATCAAGTATTATGTTTGCATCCATAATTTCTGGGAAATCACTGACAGTATAAATATATAAACTATCATTGAATATCATTCCTTTGAATTAAAAGTTAACAGAAATCTATAGGGGAGAAAAACCCTCTACCTAAACCTTGCGCTTTACACCAAATTAACTCAAAATGGATCACAGACCTAAGTGTAAAATGCAAAATTATCAAATTTTTAGAAAAAGCCATAGGAGAAAATCTTCAGGACCTAGGGCCAAATGAAGAGTTCTTCAAGATGACACCAAAAGCCTGCCACATAAAATGAAAAATGGATAAATCAGACTTCATCAAAATTAAAAACCTTTGATCTGCAGAGGACCTTATTAAAGGGATGAAAATACAAATTTCCATACTGGGGGAAAATATTTATAAACCACATGTCTAGATATGATACTTCTCTAGAATATATAAAGAACTCTCAAAATTCAACTGGAAAAAATCCATTTATAAAATGGACAGAGATAGGGACAAGGAACAGACATTTCACTGAAGAGGATATAGAGATAGCAAAGAAACACATGAAAAGATGTTCAACATCTTCAGGGAAATGCAAATGAAAACCACAGTGAGATAGCACTACACCTTCAGAATGCCTAATATAAAAAATAGTGAGAACAACAAATCCTGGCAAGGATGTGAAGATACCGGATCACTCATCCATTGCTGATGAGAATGTAAAATGATTCAGCCACTCTGGAAAACAGTTTAGCGGTCTCTGAACAAAACTAAAGATGTGTTTACCATACCACCCGGCAACTGCAGTCTTGGGCAATTGCCCCAGAGAAATGACAACTCATGCCCACATAAAAATGTGTACACAAGGGCTTCCCTGGTGGCGCAGTGGTTGAGAGTCCGCCTGCCGATGCAGGGGACATGGGTTCGTGCCCCGGTCCGGGAGGATCCCACATGCCATGGAGCGGCTGGGCCCGTGAGCCATGGCCGCTGAGCCTGCATGTCCAGAGCCTGTGCTCTTTAATGGGAGAGGCCACAACAGTGAGAGGCCTGCATACCACAAAAGAAAAAAAATGCATACACAAATGTTTTTAACAGCTTTATTTGTAACAGCTGAAAACTGGAAACAAGGCCCAGATGTCCTTCAACAGGTAAAAGGTTAAACAAAATGTTTACATCCATACCATGGAATACTACTGAGCCATAAAAAAGTAACAGTTTATTGATATACTCAACAACTTGAATGCACCTCAAAGATATTATGCTGAGTGCAAAGAGCCAATCTCAAAGGTCACATACTATATGATTTCCATTTACATGCCATTCTCAAATGACAAAAGTACAGAGATAGAGAAGACATTACTGGTTGCCCGGCATTAGTGATGGGGTGGAGGGATACGGGTGTGAATATAAAGGATTAACTTAAGGGAAATCTTTGTGGTGATGGTATATACAGTTCTGTATCTTGATTGTGGTGGTAGTTACATAAATCTACACGTGTGATAAAATCACATAAAACTACACACATACACACACATGAATGCATGTAAAACTGGTAAAATCCAAACAAGCTCTTTGGAGTGTACCAATGTCAATTTCTTGGTTTTGATATTATACTATCATTATGAAAGATGTTATCATTGGGAGAAGTTGGGTGAAAGATACATGGGACTTCTATATACTATTTTTGTAATTTCCCAAGGATCCATACCATTTCACAATTAAAATATTAAAGTAAGTGAGTGAATGGGATCTTTGTGTATTTCTGAACAGAATTCCTTCTAAGATGAAACCTTCTGGAGAACAAAAACAGCACACAACAGCATAGGGACTGGACCAAGGATGAAAATACCCTGAGCCATTATTTATCCTCTTTGATTTCTGTGGTTGTCTTCTCTGTCACAGACCTTGCTCCCCTGGCCATGTGTGTGTCTATCTGACCTAGGCCAGGTCAATCAAAATCCTGTATCTCCTTGAGCGTGAATTTTGATCCAAGAAATGGTACATAACCCAAGCCAGGCCACCGAGAATCTTTCTCTGGGGTTTCCAGAGTTGGTGCTGAGCAGGACAGTGGTAGGCTTTCTGTTCCCCAATGGATTTCAAAAAAGCAACTCCCATACCTTCCAGGAACCATGTCCCTAGCTAGTTGGAAGAACCTGACAGAAAAAGGCCAGCATGCAGATAGAAGCTGCAACAGGAGCTGGAAAAGGAGCAAAAAAGAGACCAATTGCCGCATGCATCCCTGGATACATTAGATCCTGAGGCCAGACCCGTCCATCCTTCTCAATACCCTGAACCAATAAATTCCTTTTCAGCAATTATGAGTGTGTGTTGGATTTTCAACTAAAAGTTTCCTGAACAGTGTAATCTTCTAGCATCTCAATTTGCACATCTATAAAATGAGAATAAGAACATATGATGTACTTGCCTCACAATTTTGCAGTAATAATCAAAAGAGACAGCAGACATGAATGTTCTTTATAGCACTGTATAAATGTAAGGGGCTGATATCTATTATTATAGAGACAAACAAAGAAAAATACTCCAAAAAAATTCCAGCTCCTTTCCTCAGGACTTTCAGAACAATTGTATTCCAGTAATTTCCAAAGCAACATTGAGAGTAAGAAACAAACACAAAATGTCACTATAAATAGATTTTTTAAAGTTATTATGATTCATGTTCAGTGATTCATTTATGACTCAGAAAAAAACAACCAGAAACCAGCATTCACATACATACAAAAATCTTCTCTAAAATTTAAAAATCTAAGAAAAGTTTAGAAATGCATGTGAGAAGAAGCTCCTATGTCAGAATTTTTTAAATTGGGCTATACTTCCATTTTGATCAGAAACCTCCTGCTTATATTATTGTATGAAGCCACTTTTACATACTGTCCATTGTGGTCAGATGGATTCTCTAATTCTTAAGTGGACTAAAATCCTCAACAAGTTGCTTGTTTCTTTCTTTTCACCTTAAATGGGTCAAATCTCAATTGAGTTCAAATGGCTCCTTTTTCTTAAGTTATAAAAAGCCCAGCCAAACTCCTGTATTGATATCAATTAAATTTCACTTAAAGCTAGACACCTACTTATAACTGGTAAGCCCATGAGACAGCTGGAGCTGGGAGGGCTTTGCCCAGCGGTCGTGGACTAAAACCCTGTGCAAGATGCAGCAGGTGGGGAATCTACTCTCAGCACGCAACATTCTACCTGGATCCCAGGAGCCCCAGGCAGCACAGACAAGCAGGGTGTTCACCCCTATGAGCCACATCTAGCTTGTGCAAGAGGATATTTGTGCAGGGTAAGGCTGGGAAGTCAAGAGCACCAAAGCCAAGAGAGGGAGAAGAAAGAGAGTAATAGGAATCAGCTACCCTGCTAGCCTCTTAAATGTCTGGAAACAGAAAGCGTTTAGCACCCACAGTGAGGCTAAGTAGTACTTGAAAGTGTGAGGTGGGGAGCAGTTACTCAGAACTATCTGAGAGGCTGCATCCTGGGCTTACATCTCAGTTTTGTCCACCAAATAAAACATAATTCTCAACTTAAAACAAAAAAAAAAAAAGAAAAGAAAGTGTGAGGGGGAAAGGAGCCAATGAAAAGGGTGGTTTATTTACAATGAGAGCTCTTTGCAGATTTACCTTTAGCAAGTGGTTCATTTCCCTTCCAGCAATGCCACTCTGTAACAAGTAAAGCGGAAGCTACACTTTTGATATTTCCTGAAATGGAAAGGAATGGGCATGCATTTCCTCTCTTATCAAACATGCACACTGAGCCAGGCCAGTTCCCCTCTCACACCGGAGAGCCAAAGCCATGGTCGCAATGCTGACCACCAGTTACTGCATTCTCATTCCCTCACAAGGCAGTAGAGAATGGTGGTTAAGGACGCAGACTTACACTGAAATGTAAACCACCTTGGTTCTAACCCCGATTCTACTATCTACTAGCTCTGTCACCCACAGACATCTCACTTACCTTCTGCGTCCACTTCCTTGCTGTGGGGTGCCAGATACTCTGCCTGCTCCCCTTCCAATTCAGAGTTGCCATCGTCTTCAAGGATCAGTGGGATTCCCTCCTCTAAGACAGCCTAAAGAGAAGAAGAGAGTTTCTCCTGTTATATAGCTTCTTTCTCTGCAAGCAAATCCATGTCTTTTGGTTTTGAGAGGTGTGTTCTCACTGTACCCTCTGGAATAACAGAAAGGGCATTAAAGCACAAGAACCATTGAAAATAAGGTAGTCATAAATAAGAGGGGATAGAAATGCTCTTCTAGCAACAGACATCTGAGGGAATTATGGTTACAGAATGGAACAAAAATGATAAAAAAAAAAACTTTGACATTGTAAAAATGCTAAAAACTCTGACTATGTAAAAATAAAATCATTGGGGGCCATCTTAGAGGCAGCCTACCACACATGTAGTTTTAAAAATAAGAATTCCAACCCCTCACTGCTTTTCATAATATTTTTATTATCTCAAGATAGAAGTTATAGAATCTAATAACTCTTTTGGAGAAGCAATATTTATTTGAAGTTTAGGGATTTCTTCAGTTACACTGTTTTTTCTTCTCTGTTAAATCAAAAAGAATTTAATCTAGTACCTATTAAAAACAGCCAGTAGGGCTTCCCTGGTGGCGCAGTGGTTGAGAGTCCGCCTGCCGATGCAGGGGACGTGGGTTCGTGCCCCGGTCCGGGAAGATCCCACATGCGGCGGAGCGGCTGGGCCTGTGAGCCATGGCTGCCGAGCCTGCGCGTCCGGAGACTGTGTTCCACAACGGGAGAGGCCACAATAGTGAGAGGCCTGCATACCGCAAAAAAAAAAAAAATCCAGTAAAGTATAATCCCAACTTGTAAAATTATATCTGTCTTTGTATCTAGCTGTATAAATGCACAGATCAACATATGTAATTACATTTATTAATAAATGTCAAAATGAACCAGACAATTGTTTTCTCAACAAAGTAAAGCCAAGGACACCTGCAGGAAATGCTCAAGAAAGGAAAATCTTCACCAAGGAGACATTTCCACCCCAAAAGTTTCAGCCACTGATGCTTCAAAAGGGAGCCCTTGGTCACTGCCTTTGTTTTATGGATTAAGATCCTGATACACAATTCATTCCCCTCTTTGGCAGAAATCAAGATGAATTAATTGGTAACCAGAGATTTCCAAGAAAATTGTCAAATCAAAGATTCAACATTTTAGAGAGGAAAGAGCACTAGACTATGTCATCTTGGGAAAGTCTAGATCCCTCTCTACAAAGTGAGGGTCTTCGACAAAGTCATCCACAGGACTAGTCACTCAAGATGATGCAGGAAAGAAAAAATGGCATCATGGTCAAGTAAGTTTGGAAAATGCCAAATACAATACCTCTCTTGGAGTTTCCCAATGAACATTGTCATATTTAAGGATTCAAGTACTTTTGAAGTAAATGTGTCTAAAACTATTTAATCTAAATTTTCTGTTTATAAAGCTTTTTGTGTCACATACACTGGCTTAAATATCACTATTATCCCATGAAGAAAGCATCGTTACTGCACACATGAGAACATTTTTACTATTAGCAAGATCACTTTAAGCAAATAAGAACAATTTTTATATCCAATTCAGTTTGTGTTTACATTTGAGAAACATGCACTAACCAAACTTCAAACTATGTAACTAGAGAATAGAACATTGCTGTTTACTAATACCAAAGTGACCACATTCTGAAAAACAGGGCAATAATTGAGTGTTTCACATGAAGCCATGGTAAGGAATCAAATCATGCTTTGTGCAACTGCTTTATTTTTCATTCCTCCACTAAATCCTTCCACTGCTCATACAGTCATTTCCAAAAGCAATTATATTTTAAATCATTTAATTTTCAACTGAATGTATTATTCAAAAAGTGATAACGTGTTTCATTTGCTGCCTCATGAACTCTGTTATTTTTTTATGTTGCAAATAAAAATGAAAGAATCAAAGTTTGAAACTGCCCATAGACTTAATAAGGATAACTTATCAAATAATTACAAGATGGAATCACACAGGGAGCCTTATTATGTTATGAGCAAAGAGTAAAATGTCTGCATTATGTCAAAAGGGAGGAAACATTTTTGCTTTAAGCTCCAGTAAATACAGAGAAACAAGTAATAATAACAACAATAACAATAATAACCATTTACTGAATACTTACTATATGTAAGGCATTGACCTGAGTGCTTCATGTTTCGTTTCATCCTTACAACTACCCATAATTTATGTACTATTATTGGTCATATTTGACGGTGAAGGAAAAAACAACTAATGTTCAGAGAAGCAAAGTGACTTATCCATAGCTAGCAAGTGGTAGAACTAGGACAAGAACAAACAGCCTTCCCTTAACTTCTATGATAGGCTATTCACACTCTATCTGCTCTTTAAAATATAAATTTAATGTTCAGAAAATGAAAAGAGATGCTATATAACACAATTTTAAAAATAGCTGAGAATCCAAAATGGCCTTCATCAACAATACGTCAATATATAGTGATGCATTCCAACACTGGGTGAGTTCATACCGTCTTAAACTGAAACCTAAAAGGGCCCTTGGTAGCTATCTTGTTCCATCTTGCATCTGATATTTTCAACAGCCTTCTTAAATGCCATAGAGCCTTAATTTCCTTGCTCCTAATGACATGAAACTCATTTCCACAATACGAAAGACACTGTGCTTTGGGACATCTTTAGGTGTTTTCAAATATAAAGTCTTATTTTGATCCAAAATGGTCATTTTTTAAGTTTTACCCAGTTTTATTGCCAATTGATATAACCCAATGCTTGGTGCTTCTATATAACCATGTTTCCAACGTGACCCCCCGTCAGACAGCTACCTCATCTCCAGTTTAATATTTATGTTGTTTTAACCTTTTCTGGCTGAAAGCAAAGCCTTCCCTATCCAGCTTACATTCCTTTGGAGGCATCCTAATTTGGCATTGCTCCCTTTAAATTTGAATACAGTATTCCTGACATGTTTAAATCAATACAACATTGGTTAGCGATTTATTCTGTGATCTGGACATTGCAGGGATCGCATCCCCTTTGTAACAGTCACATCAAACTACCAAACGTAAGGTAGATAGATAGTGGGAAGCAGCCACATAGCACAGGGAGATCAGCTCGGTGCTTTGTGACCACCTGGAGGGGTGGGATAGGGAGGGTGGGAGGGAGGGAGACGCAAGAGGGAAGGGATATGGGAACAGATGTATATGTATAACTGATTCACTTTGTTATAAAGCAGAAACTAATAAAAAAAACTGTTGGCTTACAAAAATATATGTCTTTTTCACATAAACCACTTCTAAGTCAGGTCTCCTCTATCTTGTGATAACATTTTTTTAATTAAATTCAGAATTAAACAATTATTTTTTATAAGTCTCCATCTGCTGATTTCAGCCCAGCATTCCCATCTGATCATCTTGGAGGATTCTGACTCTGTTCATTTGTTTACCAGATTAAAGCCACAAAACTACTCAGTTCATTACAGTAATTCCATAGAATCACTACCTTTGAACTTGTACCTCGTACTAAATCCAACACCAAGAAACACTATGTAAATCTGACATTTGCCTTCTAAGAGAAAAATATGGATCAATGTGTCTCTCGTAGGGAAAAATATGTTTAACATTTCATTAAACTACTTGGGCAACTTTTTCTTCCTCCCCCCACCCCCAGGAATTCTAAGAATATTAAAACCACATTCTCTACATAAATGCACTTTTAATCTACCATGACTTCTTAGTCTGGGGCATACCAGTTTAATTAATATCACCAGTTAATATCAACCAGTTTAGTTATAAAAAGTTCAAACTTCTCAGATTCACTCATAGTAAGAAAAGTAGTGTAACATCAAACCATTTGAAAAGTACTTAAAAGATGCCTATAAATCCATACTTGTGACTTACCTGGTCATGATAAGGTTTCAGTACCTTCCTTTCTTTTTCTCACCTTCTAACTTTGAGCTCCATGTTCAACTCTATGGAAGGGACATACCCTAGTACCTGTGTGCCACACTGGGGACAGAGTGGAACCACAATGTGTCAGGCATTGTTGGAGGGCAAGCCTGAAAGCAAGTACACACACACTCCCTGCCTCCAAGAAGCTCATAATCTACTGGGAGACAAGAGTAATTCACCAGCATGTTGAATTTCTTCATGAAAGGGAGTGGAGAAAAAAGCATCGGGAGAGTGTTTATGACTAGAGTACACATGAAGAGAGCAGAAGCAGATAGAACAGGAAAGAGAGAAAGGTTGGATAAAAGGCTTGAAGGTCAGCCTATGAAGTATGAACTTGAACCTTTAAGCAAGGGAATAGGAGAAAGGGCATCAACGTTTTTAAGTCAGAGGGTAACATGATCAGACCTATGTTTTGGAAAGATCCTCTGGTGGTCATGTGAAGAGAGGAGGCGTGTTATGAGGAAAGACTGGTGACACAGGAGGCCAGGGAGGAGGCTATTACAGTAGTGTAAGTGGCAGATAATAAGGGCTTGAATTAGGGAAACGGCAGCGAAAGGACAGAAGGAAGCTTTGAAAATTTAGGCTGAGGGAGAGGACAGGATTTCTAGTGTGGGTGACTGAATTGATGTAGTAAGAAGAGTAGGTTCAGAGGGGAAGATGGTGGGAATAATGAGATGCCTATGACACATCAAGGTAGAAAGATCCAGTAAAGAGTTTCAAGTATGGTTCTGGACTTCAGGAAAGGAATCATATCTGAAAATTAGAATATCTGATTCCTTTGATGACAGATGCAGGATCCAAAATGAATTTGCTGCTCAGACTAGAATAATATGTGAGTGTACATGGGGCTCTCTGAAGCTGAAGCAGACTCTGAGCTAGAAATAAGCAGGCAGGAGACATACTAGGGAGGGCTCTTGGGTTCAACACCTCTGAAAGGAAAAGAACCAGGAATCAGTAGAGGGACAAACTGGTATGTGATACAGTCCCAGTGAAGGCCCAGCTGACTCCCCAGAAGCAGCAATGGGCCTGAGATGGCCCTGAAGAGTGGTCTCAAAGGGAGGGAGGGCACTTTCTACCCTTGAGTTGATCAGTCAGTAGATGGAGGCTGCCCCTAAAAGTAAGTGTCACCTTGGCAAGGTAGTCTTCTTTAGCTGAGGCCATCTCCAAAGATTTATGACAGCTGAGGGTTATTGACACCAGCATTCCCAGCAGAAGGAGAAATAAGTTTTTCATTTCTGAAGAGAGATCTAGCAATGCATCCCAGTGTCAACCACATGCACCAAAGTTATCAAGATGGGTTAATATAAAGTCCTGCACTTGGTTGCCCAAATACAACTATAGTAATGCAGGAGAGACATGACTCAACACTCGTGGAAAAGACTATGGCCCTTTAGTTGACTATATGATCAATATGAGTATTGCTGTGGCTCTGCTTTAAAAAAAAATAAAGAAGCTAAAGTAATCTTAGGCTCTCTCAATGAAGGTATAGCATCTAGAACTCAGCATGTGAGCATTCTGCTCAACTCTGTTACTGATTAAATCTCACCTGAAGTGTCAGTTTCAGTTTTGAGTATTACCTCAAATCCACTGTTAACAAACTAGCATATGCTCAGCTCTTGATAGCCAGGACAGCACAGTGAGGAGACTTTAAAGTCAGCCATGAATAAATTAATTGGAAATACATCCAGAAATTCTATGTAATAAAGAGTTTTATCTTCAAAGATTTGGAGGACTGATACATGGAAATAGAATTACATGTACTTGTGTTATCCCACAAGTAGAAACCATGGCTGAAAACAGATTCTGTCACACAACAAGGAGGAACTTTCTAAGGATGGAAGTCACTCAGCAGTGGAACAGACAGCTTCAGGACCCAATCTCCCTCGAATTTGTTGATCTTTGTTATCTGATGATAAAAATGCAAAACGCAGTAAATGAGATACTGGTAGTCAGATCTTGGTAAATTGCAAATGTCTATCTCCTCTCTCTTCCTCAAGTCTGTATTCTCAGTGACATGAGAATTACTTGTTCACACCAAACAAGTTACTTAGTAGGAGGAAATTAAATGTATCTAATCAAATCTATGTAAATGTCATGCTTAATAAAAGTTGCATATCTTCAGAAATTGCACATGTCACAACACTCTATGCATTAGAACAGATTTGTTGAACAAATATGGTAAATAAGAATCCACAAGAAGTAAAAACAAAATGGATTAATAAACCCATAAGTACTAGCAATGGAAGAGGCCAGTTATGGAGAAATCCCCAGCCTTGAAGTATGTGCAGGCAGAGACCGTGTGAAGCTCACTGCAATCAAAGAGCCCCTCGCTCTGGAGTCCCATGCTCAAACTCTTAGCCGCCCAGTACTTCAGATGCTCGCCACGTGTAGCTATTTCAGTTAAAATAAAAATGAGTCCCTCAATCACACTAGCCACCTTACAAGTGCTCAGTGGCCATGTGCAGCCGGTACCTACCATATTGCACAGTACAGATCGAGAACATTTGCACCACTGCAGAAATGTACATTGGGTAGCAGTGTTGAGGAACCCTTGGCCGAAACCGCCCTCCCCGGCCAGGCACAATAATAACCACTTGCATGAACTGTCTCACAACAGGAGGTCCCGATAAGGAACACAGTACTGACGAGCTGCCACCAAAACCAACTGGAGGAATTCGGGAGGGGCCAAAAGGAGGGAGGAGATGCCAGCCGATATTATGTCCTGCCAACCTCCCAGAAACGTCACACTGGAAACCATCTTGACTAAGAGATGTGGGCACCACCGGAAAGGGCCCTGAGTCCAACCAAATATGGACACGAACAACATGATTGGCCAGAGACAACCCGGAGAGCTAGCCCCACCATCATCAAACCTAAGACCGTGAGCCGCGTGGCAGAGCAGTTCTCTGGCTTCCCTTACCCTGCTGCTGTCCAACCGGGCGCCCCTGTTCAATAAAGTCTCTTGTTTTGTCAACGCGTGTGTCTCCTCGGACAATTCATTTCCAGATGTTAGACAAGAGCCTACTCCCAGGCCCTGGAAGGGGTCCCCCCCAGTAATAGCAGTGTCTCAACCCTTTCTTCTGGAGTTAACATAATTATACAAATACTACAAGTAAGTTTTCACCTCTCTTCCTCCTCCTCCTCCTCCTCCTCCTCCTCCTCCTCCTCCTCCTCCTCCTCCCTCTCTCTCTCTCTCTCTCTCTCTCTCTCTCTCTTCTTTTTGGTTAAAGCTATTGTGGTTCAGAAGTAACTTCTTCAGACCAACTTCCCTCCTTCAAATGTCATCTTAGAATGACTCCCAGCTATTCACAGGGACCTGAGGAAAGAATAGGCTCAGTATGTAACGGATGGCTCAACCCAATGTGAAATCATGGATTTTTAGCCACTATGCAATAGTTAAATGCAATTGATTTGCAGATTTCTTTTCTTTTCTTTTTTATTTTTTAAAGTATTTATTTATTTACTTATTAATTTGGCTCCACCGGGTCTTAGTTGCAGCATGCAGACCCTTTGTTGCAGCATGTGGGATCTAGCTCCCCGCCCAGGGATCAAACCCAGGCCCCCTGCATTGGGAGCTTGGAGTCTTAACCACTGGACCACCAGGGAAGTCCCTGAAGATTTATTTTTAAACCAAATAAATAGTATTGGAAAGATCTTGGGAATATTCTTTACCAGTAGCAGATTTCCTCCTTCCCCAGCTGCTCAGTCTTGCCATGAGTCTCTAAA